>NC_089788.1:63697719-63735219 GCF_040412425.1 Macrobrachium rosenbergii | reverse complement strand
TATCGGCTGAAACTTGAGATGATTTTTCCCTTCCATTCTTTGTCTTCTCAGTTGCCAATTGAGGCTCTATGTTCCTGAGACAAACAGCCACACTTCTGTCATTTGCCCTCGTCAGACTCTTTCCTTTTTTCTAAACGATCATTATTGTAAATTTGTACACATACTTACGGTATCATAAGTGCATGTTCACACTTTACGTAGTCGTTATTTTAACTTACGTAAAAGACAAGTGTGAAGGGGATTTGTTTAAGGATGACCTTTGACCTAAAAGATGTATTTTGAACTTAGTCACTGTCTCCCTACAGAGTAACATTGATTGATTTGCCATAATTTACAAGGACGTGTTGGTTAGGTTTATTAACACCCTGAACTTTGACCTCATGAGATATGACATTGCTCAACGCGTTTCCACTTCATGAGAGGATTATCACGTTATAAATATTGCAGTCATGCTAAAGAGGGATTTTGAGAATGAAATCAGCGATTACTAATCTCGTTGTATTGGATTATGTTAAGGTGCGTCTGAAATCCGGTCGTTTATCATTTATGATGCGCAGTGTGATTTTAAAGCCGAAGATCCCCTGAAAAAACTTTAGTAACCAAATATAGAAAGTAAATATTCCGGTAAAAGGTAATTTCCAGTTTTAAAAGATACATCTAAAGACTATCAGAAACGTAAAATTTTTGGTCTGCTGTAGATATACAGGATATGTATATATATATATATATATATATATATATATATATATATATATATATATATATATATATATATATATATATATATATATATATATATATATATATATAATATTAAGAGATATAGACATGTACAACGTGTTTATCTGAAAAGGCTGATATAAAAAAAAATAAAAAGGTTAATATGAGTCAGAAGGAAGAAGCTGAAAATGAGAAACGAAAGGCCACAGACGACACCGAGAATGAGAAGGACGGCGGAGAGGAGGGTGATGAGAGTATATGGGTGGAGGGAAGCGACGGAGGCCCCAAGCAAGAGATTAAGCGAGATGAGGAGTAGGAGACCGAAGAAAAGATCCGAAAATTCGGCCGTCCCGTCATGAGTCCAATTGCTGGAGGGTTTAACGTGAGATCAGTCATTTTCCTTCAGATCTGGTCTTATGGTGAGAGAGAGAGAGATAGATGTATGTAAGTCGCCCACATTTACGGGTGGATTGATGACATTATACATCCCATCGTTCGCATTGGGACTTATGTTGCTTTTCTATTTCCATTTTTTTTTTTTTTTTTTTTTATAAAGTCACTGAACAGATCAAACACATGGCTACATTACTACTACTACTACTACTACTACTACTTCTACTACTACTACTATTATTATTATTATTATTATTATTATTATTATTATTATTATTATTATTATTCACCATGTGACGGACAAGTTTGTTAAAAACTATCCTACATAAAAAACTTCAATATTATTGATTACTATTTTTATCTAAAGAGACCGGGTCGAACCAATCAACTCTACAAATGAGGCTAAAACGTGCAAGGAAAAATTATCATATTCGTATAAACATTCCCTTATATGCGTCCATTGAAACTTACTGATGGAAATCATATAGCACTCGGGAAACAAAGGAAGCCAGCTCTTTTTCCAAAGCTGATAGAAAGAGTTAAATCTCGATCCTTGATAGACTGCAAACAACGTAACATCAAAAAGAGGAAATCATTTCTGTCTGCCGGCATTTGGAAAGCAGCAACAGCACCTTTGCCAATTCTGCGGACTTGAATATTCATTTATTTATTGAGATATTTATGCATTTACATAACAGAAAGCGACTGGGTGGTTCTGCCTTTCATTATTCTCATCGGCCAGTTGATTTCCTGTGTTGTTCCTAAGGGAATTTCTTCTTCCCTTTGATTTGAAGAGGAGATTTCTGATGTAAAGAGAATTTATCCTTGATATGGAGATTGATACTTGGACGTGCGTGGGGAATATTATTCAGGAGATGCAGATCATATGTTCAGAAATTGATGAGAATTGCCTTGTTGGGTTTTAGAATGTTTTATTTCCCGCCAGTGATTGAATTTTGTAGATCCACGGATAATTCCGGATTTATATTCTTGTTATCTTTAGCTTTTCGTTTGATGTTCATTAGTCAGAGAATTGTGATTGAGGATCTGCATTAAGCTGTGATAATTAATTCTTGTCTTGTACTTATACGTACTAGTGCTGTAGTCACAGTGATACATCAGATAAGCTTTACCGCATCGTACATAAACATTCCACGCTCTATGATGAAATTTAATATGTTTTGATTGATTATTGTTGTGATGTCGATGTCCTTTAACCCGTGCTGCTTAAAATGTTCGCTGCAAATTTATTTTTTTTATACGAGAGTACTTTTGCATTACAAATCGTCAATGTTATGAAATGGGTGCAGTGTTGAAATATAGGCCTGATCAATAATTACAGCAGTGATTTATGTTGCCAATCTTACAAGCCCTATGTATTGTAGCGAATTCCTTTGGCTCAAATTGCAATCTTCAGATAATGGTATGTGATTCAATGTTTTGTCATTTTTAACAAAATACAGAAATTTCAAACAACTTATTAGTCTGTTTTCATTACCATCAATTACTTTAATTGACCTAACAGCTCATTTCACTTCTAAAGGATTGCTTCTAAGAACAAACAAACTATTAGTAATTTCAATATTGACCGTAATATTCCTCTTGAATTTTACTGTAAGTTGTTACAAAAGACAACATTAGTTTATGTTGATGGCTGTGGGTTGGATTTGTCACAAGTAACTGAAGTCAATTGATCATAGAGCTTTCCCAGAGAAACACTGAATTTTCTTGGTCTGTAGTTGGGAGAAGAATGAAAGCGAGTCTAAAGCGCCGGCAAACACGGTACATTGCGAAGTCATTCTTTTTTCCGCATCAGCCTGTGCTGCGTACTTTTCGTTGCAAATATCGTAACAAACCAGGCTCTAATTAGGTTGATCTGGTCAGGCGCCTGCAACGGCAAGAATTCTTAGCTACTTTCGAATCCCGCAAACCCTTGCTGCCCCATTTTCAAGGAAATTATAATCGTGTCTCATGAACTGGTTTGGTTCATTTTTGTTGAAGTTTTTTTAGTGGATGCCACTTGATTCTGCCCCGTAGAGGGTTAGTGCCGTCAGTGCACCTCATACGGTGCAATGTAGGCATTAATTAAGGGTCTTTGCATCGTCCCTTCGGCCCCTGGCTGCAACTGCTTTCATTCCTTTTACTGTACCTCCGTTCATATTCTCTTTCTTCCATCTTACTGTCCACCCTCGCCTAGCAATTGATTCATAGTGCAACTGAGAGGTTTTCCTCCTGTTACACCTTTCAAACTTTTACTGTCAATTTCCGTTTCAGCGCTGAATGGCCTTAGTTGCCCCAGTGCTTTGGATGTACGTCTAAAATCTGTAAATCAGTCAATCAAACCTCTTGATTCTCACAAAATCTGCTAACGATACGACATTTGCTTCATCGAGATCAACTTTTTTTTTATGAACACTTTACGCTAGTGTATTTTTTTGAACCAGTCTGTGTTTTTTACATTTTTTATGGATTCGGTTGTTCATTGTTTGTTAATATGCGATGTTTTTCATGCGTTTTATAGTCTTTTTTAATTTAACTTTATTTTCTTCTAGTTATCTGTAAAGGATTTTTGACGGGTTTTAATTTTCTTTACGCAATAATTCATTATTTTATGTTCGTTTTTATTGTTTATATGAAAGACATTTCATTCCTGTAATCCAGATTTTATATTATAAGCACGAAAATGTTCGTTTTCATCAGACTGACCATAAATTCTAGAAAATAAGCTGGAAATACAGTGCCATACAACAACATTCCATTCCAGCGCGTCCTTGTCCAGCTTTCCATCCCCCATTGTTGTTCCATTCCCTTGTTCCCATGTCCCAGATATTTCATTCTTGCCTTTTCTATTCAGATCACGTAGCGCTTACGATTGACGTAGTAGGCAGTGACTTTTGGCTGGGTCCAAATCTTCCTCTTCTTCCTCTTTCTCTTCTTCCTCTTCCTCCTTTATCTTCTTCTTTGTCTTCGAACCCTGAAGACATTTATAAGTCACGTCGCTGAGCATTCGTGTGTTCCTTGTTGCAGCTTTCGTCTGGGATTCTTTGTTTGGTTGTGCATGAGGACGATGTATAACTAAGTGAAAAATGTGCCGAAGTTTCTTCGGCGCAATTGAGTTTTCTGTACAGCCGCTACAGCGTATAATGAAGGCCACCGAAAATAGATCTATCTTTCGGTGGTCTTGGTACAATGCCCTTGAAACTTTAACCACGGCCCGGTGGTGGTCTGTCCTATATTGTTGGCAGAAGCACGATTGTGACTAAATTTAGCAGTAAAAAAAAGCAAAAACTGAGGCTAGATGGCTGCAATTTTGTTTGTGTGATGATTGGAGAGTGGATGATCAACATACCAATTTTCAGCCCTCTAGCCTCAGTAGTTTTGAAGATCTGAGGGCGGACAGAAAAAGTGCGGACGGACAGACAAAGCCGGCAGAATTACAGAAAACTAAAACTATTCAGATCCCATGTCAGCTTTTAAGAAGCAGGAAATATCTTTGAAAGATCATAACAGTAGAGCGATTGAGTACGTAGAAATTTTCGGTTTTAAGAATCGGTGCATTTTACATGAGGGAAACCTAAATTAGGTAAGGGGGGACTATAAAACCCTTGGAATGCTAACTCTTTTGCTGTAAAGAGATGGAAGCCTAGGTGGTATTTGCAAAGTAATTTTAACTCATACTCTTACTGTTTCTAAAAAAAATATTAAACTAAAATTACTTATTTACATAGTCGTGACTTGATGAGCCATTAAGAGTTGCAGTTTTATTTTTCTCGCCTATTTGTTCACCTTAACTATGGTCTGTGGACGTAGTTATCAGTCACGGTCTCATTACTTGAGCTTCTGAAAGTACTACGGATTTTTGTCTTTTATTTGTGAATGAGCCAGAGGCTGCTGATGAATGTGGAAATGACTACAGCCTTTATGTTTAAACCCCCGTTTTTCCTAAAGCCTTCTATTTGTAAAGCTACCCTTTTCCTACAGCCTTTTTTTTTTTTTTTTTTTTTTTTTGTAAGACCACACTTTTCAGAGGAAATGTCTTTAGGTAAAATTATATGCATATGTGCGTTTGTGTGCGTTTGAGTTCTACGCTCACCCTAACGCTACCTCTCGGAGTTTAAAAAGGAATAATGCTCTTGCTTCGAGAAGCCTTTAGACATAAAATGACGTCGTACGAAATTGCTTCCTCCGCTTGGAAAGCTTTCGCATTTTTCCGGGGGTTAAGGTTTTGCGAGATGAGATAGTTTATTGCCCTTGCTGAAACGGAAATTATTCAAAAATGATAAATGTTGAGATCAAATAATGTGCAATGTACAGACGCCAGAAACCAGTAAATTATTTTTTCCCCCGAGGGTTATTAATGATGTGAAGAGAATGCTTTTTTTATGCTGTAAATAACACCGGTTAACAATACGTTGATTGCATCATGTGTGGGGGCGATACTGAAAAATAAATCTGGAAATGTAACTCAGTAAAAGATATGAATCGAAATATCATATTTTCGCTACAACACTAGAATTTACCAAATGGTCCCTTTTTAACCTAACAAATCTGAGCAAAGTTGTGCGCATTCATTGGTTTCTAATAAATTCTGTTTCTTCTTTTTTATTGACGGAAGGAGCACTAAAGATGGCCGTGTTCAGACTCATCAGTTGGGAAAAGCTAATCACAATACAGGTCGAGTTACCGAGGTGCTACCTTTACTACACTACTGAGTATTTGGCTCCATAACTTAAAAGAATAAATGAAGTGTGCCTTTAAATTATAGCAATAAGAGAGCAAGTTAGGTAAATGGGCTTTCCGAGACAGGCTGTTGTACAGCATCCGAAGTGCAGTTACGGTCAGGGACATAGTTTCTTAAAGAAAGGTTACTAGGAAATCTAGACGGTTGTGAATATCCCTGAAGTTGAACCATTCTAGTTTTAATTATTGGAACTTGTTACTTAAAACTGATAATAGATACAGTGCCTCTCAAAAAGCTTATTATAGTGGTGATTAAGTGATTGACCAGTGTGTGGAGGAAAGAAAACTTCTAAAGGAACAGGTCAGTGAAATAATAATTGATCATTTGTAAAAGAGAAAAAGTATATCAATATGTTGTAGAATCATTGAGTTTTACTTTATTAAGTATACCTGAGAAACTAGAATTTTGATTAAGAAAGCAAGACACTAAAAGAAGAATGACTCGTGTGAAGAGCAGTATGTTTTAACGATGCACAGAATGTCCTGTCAAGTATTTGATCTGAAACAGTTGTGTGAAAAGTTTGAGACTAGACGAAACACTTCATGTGATGTACACGGACCAAGGGAATGCTTATGATAGAGATGCTATTGAAGGGAGTAGAAAGTAGTGTGTTGTGAATAGCTGGAATTTTTATGTTAAAAGTGAAGTCAGTGTTTGAATTTATTGGTGTTAGAGTGACCGGTTTGGTGTAAAACAGGTTTTAGGACAATATTATTGTGGATGGCATGAGAGAAGTTTAGAAAAGACGAAATATAGGTGCAAAGAACGTAGAAGAGCTAATAAATGTATGTGTGTATTTTGTGTGTGCGTGTGTATGTGCCGGCAATAAAGGAAGGAAACGAAATGTCAAACTCGCCCCGTAATGACCCAGCCATTGGCCATGGGAGAGCGCCCCGTCCTGTCCTCTTGCGGAGAGCGTATCCTGAGAGAAGCAACTTGAGCGGAGGGTCATCGTTAACCCGACCTCCGAAGAATACTGATGCCCTGTGGCTGGACTAAATTACACACCTTTGGGTCACAGGCCTCGTTGAGGGTAGGCTCCACGGAGAATGGTAATGCTCTGTGTATATACATGTGTGTGTGTGTATGCATGTTTGTGTGAGTGTCTGTAAGCGTGTAACTGGAATACAATTGCATGGCGAATTGTCAAAGGCCAAGAATGTTGGAGGTAAATTTAGTAAACTGGCACTGACTCTCTCTCTCTCTCTCTCTCTCTCTCTCTCTCTCTCTCTCTCTCTCTCTCTCTCTCTCTCTCTCTCTCGTTCTGAACCTTGACCTTTGCAATTGCATCCTTTAATAACATCGTCCTCATCGCCCTGGAATTTTCATCCGACAAAGATATTTAATATTTTATTTCCTGATTGGATATTTCCGTCAGTGAGAATCTCTTAACTCCCCTACACCATTTTTCAGCAACCGCCCCCCTCTCCCCCTCCCCCTTCCCCTCTATCCCCACCCTCCCACGCCATTGCTAGGGTAGAGGTTCATTATATCTCATTTTTCACATTTTTCGTTTTCCTCGAAAAGATTCGTCCTTTCTGTCACGAAAAATTATCGAATTATATTGAGGCTTAATTCATTGCTCTCTCTCTCTCTTTCTCTCTCTCTCTCTCTCTCTCTCTCTCTCTGTCTGAATGGGATTTTCTATTGATCGTGTGATTAAAATTTCTCCTTCCTTTGAGTCTTACCCTTTCTTTTGAATCTCCGTCATTTTCAAATCGTAATTCTTTCCCCTTTATCATTTCTCATGTCATTAATGTTATTGTTTTTATCACTGGGGGTTTCTTATCATCATTATAGAGAGAATCTTCTGCGGAATTTACAACGTAAAGTTACGATTGCTTTAATTAAACTGAAGAAGGGATAAAATTTAAAAAGAATTATAAGAAAACAAGAGAGAGAGAGAGAGAGAGAGAGAGAGAGAGAGAGAGAGAGAGAGAGAGAGAGAGAGAAAGAGAGAGATTCTTTCGTCATAATAAGCAACAGAAGAGAAACAGGCACAGATGGTAAATAGGATATAAAATTTAGGTCACCAATGTGACCTAAATTTTATATCCTATTTACCATCTGTGCCTGTTCCTCTTCTGTGACCCATTTCCATGTTCTTATTAATAAACAGGTGCCTTCTCCTTCTGAATAAAGATTGTATATGAAAATGTTTTCTATTAAGGCAGTTTAAATTAGTGAGTGATACATTCAGTATAACAGCGACGTTCCCCTTTTCACTTCATTATTGCTTCCTAGAAATTTAGCATCTTATTTCCGCAAAGAGGGCAAGTTGAAAAACTGAATACTGCATGTTAATTTCAAATAGGAATTCTATCTCATTTTATGTGAAGATACAAGAATTAGGATTAAACTCTTTTCGTTTGTGAAGAAAGAATCGAACCTATTAAACTGAGGATAAACATTACCTTTGTAATGAAAATGTCAGAAATGAAAACAGTTGGAGAAAGGATAGTTATTTCTTACAGCTTATTATCGTGGATTCACGCTTAAGTTATAATCGCGGATCTAAGTTTCACTTCTTGTTGCAGATCCAAGCTTCAAATGTTTTTTAGAACTGATACGCAAGTTGTTATTGCAAATCCAAGCTTCATTTACTGTCGTGGAGCTAAGTTCCTTTTATATGGTAGATCCTACTTTGGATTATTATGGTGGATCCAAAGCTTCAAATACTATAAAACTGTGAGCTTCATTTTTTATCTTAAATCCAAGCTTCAATTGCTATCGTGTATCTCAACTTCAGTTATTATAGGGGACCAAAACCTCAGTTATTATTTTGGACCCAAACTTGAAAGACTGTCGTGAATCTTTGCTGGTAATGTTATCGTGAATCCAAGCTTCACTGACTATCGTAGATCTAGGATGTGGATCCAAGCTTTGGTCGCAAAAGAAACGGTATTTCATAAATATGGGAGTCATATAAAACATCAGCTATTTCGGACGTCACATCGGATTGTTCGTTATTCCCAGCGATTCCTTTCTTGAAAGCATGTCACCAAGCTGAATCGTTTGCAGTCTCTCGTAGAAAACGAATTTCCAAATATATTGGTGTAGTATTATGTTTTTGGTATTTCAATAATTTAAAATACAGATAGTCTTCGAACGGCAGCTGTAACCTACAGCTGTGGAAGTCTTCCAGAGAAAGATTTGTTAGAAATATCTGATGTTAGTCCCCAATTGCACCTTAGCAGGCCACCACCGGGCTGTGGTTAAAGTTTCATGGGCCGCGGTTCATACAGCATTACACCGAGACCACCGAAAGATAGATCTATTTTCGGTGGCCTTGATTATACGCTGTAAAGAAAACTCGATTGCACCGAAAAACCTTCGGCGCATTTTTTACTTGTTTTCTAAGAGATCACTTCAGCACGTTGAGAAGAAAGTGTTCGCGGCGGATAAAAGGAAATCAGCCATTATCAAAAGAGTTCTGAAGCAAGAATTGAAATTTTCATCTTTTTTCCAGATTTTTGCTTGATGGACGAAACCATTTCTCACAGAATATCCCGGCCGATTCGAACGCATTTATTTTGTTTTAATTTTCTTTTTAAGTCGAAAACTCGGATACAGCTTTTATTTTTTTTTCTCTCTCTTTCCCGATTTGATGTTCAGTCTCAATTTTCTTTGATGTTTCATCTCTATTTTTGTGGCGTTCGTTTCTCTTGTTG
Source organism: Macrobrachium rosenbergii (assembly GCF_040412425.1). Taxonomy (NCBI): domain Eukaryota; kingdom Metazoa; phylum Arthropoda; class Malacostraca; order Decapoda; family Palaemonidae; genus Macrobrachium; species Macrobrachium rosenbergii. Next base: position 63,725,694 of record NC_089788.1, on the reverse strand, counting down.
CGTTCAAGCATGCGCTCACTGATAGATACCTGTGTGATGCTTATGTGGATTTGTTAAACCATTATAGTCTTCAAGGTAGGCTTAAAGGAAAACAAGCAAAATTCATTGCTATGCTTGGAATGAAGGATGAGAGCCACGTGCAGAAAGCTTCCACAGTTTTGGCATTTTGTTCCTACACAGAGCTCTCATGAGCAACATGTCAACACCCCTCACAGATGCCGCGTCATTTAACTAGGCTTAGCACACTTTCATATTTTTTTTATATTAATGCCTTATTATTCAGTAAGGTTTTGTCCCCTTCTTAATTATGATAACGTTTCGTAGGGATGACGTTGCTAGACGTACGCCCTGCTCCATGGATGCTCAAGGGGCTTATATGCCTACGTCTTCTGGGCTTTCTAATGTTCACCATCCAAGCGCTGACCAGGCCCAAAGTTGCTCAGCTTCCATGACGGAGCCATAACGATGTTGCGGTATATTTCGTAGTAAAGTCTGGTCTGTAGCATCAACAATCAGGTGAATGAAAGAACATTGATAAGTTTAACAGAAATCACTAAAACATTCTAGTGACGAGATAATCATGTCATTTGACTTCGATAAAGCATTAATGATAAACTCATTATTGTTTGAGGCCTTGTCATCTTTTGTTTATGTGTTCTTTGTATTTCTAAACAAAAATGATGTTGAAGCTCAAAAATGAATTTTATTCACTCTGATCAAACACTTTCTGGATCAAATGCAAGCCGCAGATATATAGGACACTTGAGTTCAACAAATAGAAATAAAGAAAAATAAATTTGAAAGCGGAGGCTCAGACCCAAGAGGCGCAGAGAAAGAAGGAATAATTAAACGATAATAAATCGTCCCTTGACAATCCAGATCGGCCGGATAAATGATTCTTTCGAAAGACTGGTCTGGTCTTTCAGGGAAAGAAAGACAAAGTATTTCGTTGGGATTTATGTTCGAATAAGAAGTACAAGACTTGTGTGTCCATTATTAAGGTCAGTCCCTTCTCGCTTCCGGCGACGGAAATGTGGCTCTGATTGTCTGATGTTTTTGCTTTGACTTCTGTTTGAGTCTGTGTCGCCTTTTGTTTTTTTCATTTTTTTATTGTTTCCATTAAATGTTGGAATTTCAGCGTTTTTCATCTTCCTTTAACCTCAGTCATTCGGTGTTGTATGTTATCCTCTAGATTTCTGTGTTGATGGCATAGTAAACCATAATTGTGATTTGTTGAAAAACAAATTCTATAACCATTAGGTGATATTGAAATTTAAGAGTCTTTTTAATTTAATATCTCTGTAGTTTTATATTATAGAACTTATTATGAATCTGCATGCTGCCAGGTTTTACATGTATAATATATATATATATATATATATATATATATATATATATATATATATATATATATATATATATATATATATGTGTGTGTGTGTGTGTGTGTGTGTGTGTACAACTGTTGTAGTTGAATGGCAAGGACAGTTGACTATGTTTTTTCTGGAGTCGCCTTTGAGAGGAGGGACGGCAAAATTTGTAAAAGATTATATATATACATATATATATATATATATATATATATATATATATATATATATATATATATATATATATATAAACATGTGCACATGATTTATAAAACAGCTTGGGATTTTATGTCTCAGTAAGAGAGAGAGAGAGACAATGATAGTTACATGCAAACATTTCTCCTCTTGAATCGCATGAAATGATATTTTGTGAATACATCGAAGAGATCCTCTAAAGAAATATGCATAAAATTCCTTTCAGTTATTTAGCTTTCCCATTAATTCAGAAATGATCTTATTATCGCTGTAAAACCGAGGGAAGTAGGGAGATTTAGACCTGACCTACAAGTAATAGCTGTTTTATATGCCCTTAAATGTAGCTTACAGATCCCAAAAACCCCTTTTATATTTATAAAAGAATTGTTTGAATAATAACGGCAAATCTTTCCCCGAGAGGGAGGTACAAGAGGTATGACATCCAGGTATCCAAAACATCCTTTTGAGCTTTAATGTCAGATTTGATAAATGATACAGGGACCTCACACTTTCCTCCTCCTCCTTCTCCTCCTCCTCCTCCTCCTCCTATAAAACTGTGAGCTTCAATTCTTATCTTAAATCCAAGCTTCAATTGCTATCGTGTATCTCAACTTCAGTTATTATAGTGGACCAAAACCTCATTTATTATTGTGGACCCAAACTTGAAAGACTGTCGTGAATCTTTGTTGGTAATGTTATCGTGAATCCAAGCTTCACTGACTATCGTAGATCTAGGACGTGGATCCAAGCTTTGGTCGCAAAAGAAACGGTATTCCATAAATATGGGAGTCATATAAAACATCAGCTATCTCGGACCTCACATCGGATTGTTCGTTATTCCCAGCGATTCCTTTCTTGAAAGCATGTCACCAAGCTGAATTGTTTGTAGTCTCTTGTAGAAAACGAATTTCCAAATATATTGGTGTAGTATTATGTTTTTGGTATTTCAGTAATTGAAAATACAGATAGTCTTCGAACGGCAGCTGTAACCTACAGCTGTGGAAGTCTTCCACAGAAAGATTTGTTAGAAATATCTGATGTTAGTCCCCATTTGCACCTTAGCAGGCCACCACCGGGCTGTGGTTAAAGTTTCATGGGCCGCGGCTCATACAGCATTATACCGAGACCACCGAAAGATAGATCTATTTTCGATGGCCTTGATTATACGCTGTAAAGAAAACTCGATTGCACGGAAAAACCTGCGGCGCATTTTTTACTTGTTTTCTAAGAGATCACTTCAGCACGTTTAGAAGAAAGTGTTAGCGGCGGATAAAAGGAAATCAGCCGTTATCAAAAGAGTTCTGAAGCAAGAATTGAAATTTTCATCTTTTTCCCAGATTTTTGCTTCATGGACGAAATCATTTCTCACAGAATATCCCGGCCGAACCGAACGCATTTATTTTGTTTTAATTTTCTTTTTAAGTCGAAAACTCGGATACAGCTTTTATTTTTTTCTTTCTCTTTCCCGATTTGATGTTCAGTTTCAATTTTCTTTGATGTTTCATCTCTATTTTTTTGGCGTTCGTTTCTCTTGTTGCGTTCAAGCATGCGCTCACTGTGTGATGCTTATGTGGATTTGTTAAACCATTATAGTCTTCAAGGTAGGCTTAAAGGAAAACAAGCAAAACTCATTGCTATGCTTGCAATAAAGGATGAGAGCCACGTGCAGAAAGCTTCCACAGTTTTGGCATTTTGTTCCAAACACAGAGCTCTCATGAGCAACATGTCAACACCCTCACAGATGCCGCGTCATTTAACTAGGCTTTAGCACACTTTCATATTTTTTTATATTAATGCCTTATTATTCAGTAAGGTTTTGTCCCCTTCTTAATTATGATAACGTTTCGTAGGGATGACGTTGCTAGACGTACGCCCTGCTCCATGGATGCTCAAGGGGCTTATATGCCTACGTCTTCTGGGCTTTCTAATGTTCACCCATCCAAGCGCTGACCAGGCCCAAAGTTGCTCAGCTTCCATGACGGAGCCATAACGATGTTGCGGTATATTTCGTAGTAAAGTCTAGTCTGTAGCATCAACAATCAGGTGAATGAAAGAACATTGATAAGTTTAACAGAAATCACTAAAACATTCTAGTGACGAGATAATCATGTCATTTGACTTCGATAAAGCATTAATGATAAACTCATTATTGTTTAAGGCCTTGTCATCTTTTGTTTATGTGTTCTTTGTATTTCTAAACAAAAATGATGTTGAAGCCCAAAAATGAATTTTATTCACTCTGATCAAACACTTTCTGGACCAAATGCAAGCCGCAGATATATAGGACACTTGAGTTCAACAAATAGCAATAAAGAAAAATAAAGGTAAAAGCGGAGGTTCAGACCGAAGAGGCGCAGAGAAGGAAGGAATAATTAAACGATAATAAATCGTCCCTTGACAATCCAGATCGGCCGGATAAATGATTCTTTCGAAAGACTGGTCTGGTCTTTCGGGGAAAGAAAGACAAAGTATTTCGTTGGGATTTATGTTCGGAATAAGAAGTACAAGACTTGTGTGTCCATTATTAAGGTCAGTCCCTTCTCGCTTCCGGCGACGGAAATGTGGCTCTGATTGTCTGATGTTTTTGCTTTGACTTTTGTTTGAGTCTGTGTCGCCTTTTGTTTTTTTATTTTTTTATTATTCCCATTAAATGTTGGAATTTCAGCGTTTTTCATCTTCCTTTAACCTCAGTCATTCGGTGTTGTATGTTATCCTCTAGATTTCTGTGTTGGTGGCATAGTAAACCATAATTGTGATTTGTTGAAAAAACAAATTACGTAACTATTAGGTGATACTGAAATTTAAGTCTTTCTAATTTAATATCACTGCAGCTTTTGTATTATAGAATATATTAAGAATCTGTCACACTGCCACGCTATATATTTATACATGTGTGTGTGTGTGTGTGTGGAACATTAACTGTTGTATGGCAAGGACAGTTGGCTGTTTTTCTCCAGAGCCACCTTTGATAGTTTAATTTGTAAAAGATTATATATATTATATATATATATATATATATATATATATATATATATATATATATATATATATATATATATATACACACACACACACACATATATATATATATATACTGTATAAACATGCATAAAAACAGCATGGCATTCTGTGTCTCAGTAACAGAGAGGGGAGAGAAACAGAGATCGTTACATGCAAACATTTCTCCTCCTTTTGAATCACACGAAATGATATTTTGTGAATACATCGAAAAGATCCTTTAAAGAAATATGCATAAAATTCCTTTCAGTTATTTAGCTTTCCCATTAATGCAGAAGTGGTCATATTATCGCTTTAAAACCGAGAGAAGCAGGGAGATTGAGACCTGACCTAGAAGTAATAGTTGATTTATATGCCCCTAAATGTAGCTTACAGATCCCAAAAACACCTTTTATATTTATAAAAGAATTGTTTGAATAATAACGACAAAGCTTTCCCCGAGAGGGAGGTACAAGAGGTATGACATCCAGGTATCCAAATCATCCTTTTGAGCTTTAATGTCAGATTTGATAAATGATACAGGAACCTCACACTTTCCTCCTCCTCCTCCTCCTCCTCCTCCTCCTCCTCCTCCTCCTCCTTTCCTCACACCCCTTTCTCCTGCGTCATCGAGCATTCAGTGATAATATCGGCTGCTGATCCAGCGAACGATGGTGGATATTGTCGCAGCAAATATATTGCCCCGCTGTTTATTGTCTTCGACTTCATATAATCGGGGAGCCTTATGCTTTGGAATTTTTTTTTCTCCGGGGATATTTTCGTCCCCAGGATTTCTTTTCATTCTGTTATACATAATAACTTGATTTTATTATTCGTTTGTTATCGGTATCTCAGTGGCTGGAGTTTGATCTTTTTTTTCATTAATACCTTTGATCGAAACTGCAATTTTGCAAACGCATTTCCAGTTACATTTTGTAACATGATTTATGAATCCTTTGTATTAACGCGAAACAGGAAACCAGACTACAGTCCCACGGGACGGGGTGACTGTGACTGCAGGTAGGGGAACTGCCTAGTCCCGTTCCCCGAAAAACACATTGTGCCTTGTAAACCTAAACACTGAATTAGGCATCACTTAACAAAACACACACATAAATAGGCGCGCATTATTTCGTTAAATGTATGGTAGACATGATGAGAGAAGAGAACACCAGTAATAATAATAATAATAATAATAATAATAATAATAATAATAATAATAATAATAATAATAATAATGCACAAAAACTAAATCCTTCAAAGCTGACAGTTTTTCACGTAATTATTAAGTCAGTCTCTACAAAACAATCACCAACACCGCTACAAAACAGTTCAACTTCTACAATTGTTTTTCTGTCTGGGAACTGATGCAAAATTGCACAAGAAAAGCAAAGTTTTTTACTTAAAGAATGATGTTCAAATCTTGACGTTCTCCGACAGCCACTGAATGCCACTTGGGTCTTGGAGTCATCAATTTTATACAATGTTCGTTGGATGTTGTCCGTGTGAGTCTTGATGTCATATACTGACACTGTTGTATTTTCTTTGTTTCATTGCACGTTGCATTTCTCTCACGTATGTTTCATGCTTGATATTTCCAGTTTCATTTCTTTGCTTCGATTGTAACAGTTACTTCACCTCCAGTTTCCTTAGTCTTGTTGTGTATTATTTCATTCTATTTGACCTTCAAAATTTATCCTGTCGTGGGTACTATTTTAGCGAACAGTTTACTTTATGATTATAATAATTCTATATATCTCTGCCCCATCAGTTGAAGCACTATAACAATAAAAATCTCTCTCTCTCTCTCTCTCTCTCTCTCTCTCTCTCTCTCTCTCACACACACAGAACCCTTGCCTGCCCTTTTAGTATGTTCCGGAATTTGCTCATTTCCTTTACCTTTCCTCACAAGGGGGGGGCGCCAAAATGGCGGGAGTGATTTGCAATGTCGTATTGACCCCAGTAATGATTTTGAGGAATTACACTCAAAGGCGAACGATTTTAGCCCCTCGCCTCTTGTAAATGTCCGGTCAGGTGAGGTCAGCGAGTCATATCCCCTTGGCTGCTGCCAAAACTGGAACTTGATTATTCCTTTCTGATAACAGTGATACAGGGAAGAAACGATAGATTATGTGTCATGCTCTCCAGTGGTCAGGTTCCGTCTCGTGCGTTACATGGCTAAGTATTTGTATGAATCCCCAGATGATTTTGGGTAGGATCCTCTAGTGATCTCTCCAGAGGCTCCTGTTTAGTGAAATCTCCGCTTCCTGTCCAAATTCCCTCGTTTTGTACAGGATGTCCTTCCTCATGTTGTTTCTTTCTGTTTTATTTCAATGCGTCATCCTGTTCCCTCTCATTTAACCCTGTCGTCGAAACTTTGTATCGTGTAATTGTGCAAGACCAATTATTCTCCACGAGGCTTCATTTCTCAGTCATTTCCTAAGTCATGCTTTCTGCCATTTCCAACAGTTTGTCCTCCTCTTCAAGATCCTCCTTTGACGCAGTAAGTGGAAACTGGTCTCATAATAGCTGTCAGCCTTTTCTTTAAATTTCATTGTATTCGGTTATTACACATGAATCCCATAACGTCTCCCCATTCATTTTTATAAGATGGTGGCGTCTGCGTTATATCTTCATCTGTTCTATTTTATTTCTGTTCGTGTAGCTACAGTATATGGTCAAAACCGCTCGCCTTTACTTTTTTATTCATACCTGTCTTTATTGCTTTTAGTTTCTCTACAAATGTACAATTCACCATCACTATCACGTTTATTCCGTCCACTTGAATTTTCCATTTTCCTAATCATTTTGCCCTGCCTGAATTTATTTCCGTATCTCTTCCTCTAACTCTTGCCTTATTGCCAGAGTACCTGTCTAATGCAGAGCGAGCCTAAGTATTTCATCCTGAAAAACTCACAATGAATATTCATGAATAAGAAACGGCGATAGATTTGGCGCCGAGTATTCATCATAACACTTCTATATCAGACCAGCTATTTCCACGGTTCTATCTTGACTTTATGTGTTGGCTTTTTGTAAATTTCAAGTAATTATGTCATTTATTTTCTGTCACTCCCTCTTTTCAGGTACTGATGAATACAACATTTTCATAGGACTACCATGTACCCTTCGTACATCCTCAAAATCAAGAAAATTCTCTTGCTTACTTCTAATGACTTTCGTAGCTGTCCCACATTGCACATGGCATTCACCTTATATTTGAAGCTTGATTAATTTAAATGATCTCTCTCTCTCTCTCTCTCTCTCTCTCTCTCTCTCTCTCTCTCTCTCTCCTAGGATCCCCTTCTAAAACGGCATCAAGTCTTCCATGTAATGTTTGCCCTTTTTCACGAGGCTTCCTTTCACCTCGAAGAGATGGGGGCGTTCAGTATGCCATTGTACCTCTGTTGTGGTCGCAAGAAGCTTCATCATATCGGCTGAAACTTGAGATGATTTTTCCCTTCCATTCTTTGTCTTCTCAGTTGCCAATTGAGGCTCTATGTTCCTGAGACAAACAGCCACACTTCTGTCATTTGCCCTCGTCAGACTCTTCCCGTTTTTCTAAAAGATCATTATGTAAATTTGTACACATACTTACGTTATCATAAGTACATGTTCACACTTGACATAGTAGTTATTTTAAATTACGTAAAAGACAAGTGTGAAGGGGATTTGTTTAAGGATGACCTTTGACCTAAAAGATGTATTTTGAACTTAGTCACTGTCTCCCTACAGAGTAACATTGATTGATTTGCCATAATTTACAAGGACGTGTTGGTTAGGTTTATTAACACCCTGAACTTTGACCTCATGAGATATGACATTGCTCAACGCGTTTCCACTTCATGAGAGGATTATCACGTTATAAATATTGCAGTCATGCTAAAGAGGGATTTTGAGAATGAAATCAGCGATTACTAATCTCGTTGTATTGGATTATGTTAAGGTGCGTCGGGAAATCCGGTCGTTTATCATTTATGATGCGCAGTGTGATTTTAAAGCCGAAGATCCCCCGAAAAAAACTTTAGTAACCAAATATAGAAAGTAAATATTCCGGTAAAAGGTAATTTCCAGTTTTAAAAAGATAAATCTAAAGACTATCAGAAACGTAAAATTTTGGTCTGCCGTAGATATACAGGATACAGTATATATATATATATATATATATATATATATATATATATATATATATATATATATATATATATATATATATATATATATATATATATAATATTAAGAGATATAGAGATGTACAACGTGTTTATCTGGAAAGGGTGATATCAGAAAAAATAAAAGGTCAATATGAGTCAGAAGGAAGAAGCTGAAAAATGAGAAACGCCCGAAAGGCCACAGACGACACCGAGAATGAGAAGGACGGCGGAGAGGAGGGTGATGAGAGTATATGGGTGGAGGGAAGCGACGGAGGCCCCAAGCAAGAGATTAAGCGAGATGAGGAGTAGGAGACTGAAGAAAAAGATCCGAAAATTCGGCCGTCCCGTCATGAGTCCAATTGCTGGAGGGGTTTAACGTGAGATCAGTCATTTTCCTTCAGATCTGGTCTTATGGTGAGAGAGAGAGAGATAGATGTATGTAAGTCGCCCACATTTACGGGTGGATTGATGACATTATACATCCCATCGTTCGCATTGGGACTTATGTTGCTTTTCTATTTCCATTTTTTTTTTTTTTTATAAAGTCACTGAACAGATCAAACACATGGCTATTCCTACTACTACTACTACTACTACTACTACTACTACTACTACTACTACTACTACTATTATTATTATTATTATTATTATTATTATTATTATTATTATTATTATTATTATTCACCATGTGACGGACAAGTTTGTTAAAAACTATCCTACATAAAAACTTCAATATTATTGATTACTATTTTTATCTAAAGAGACCGGGTCGAACCAATCAACTCTACAAATGAGGCTAAAACGTGCAAGGAAAAATTATCATATTCGTATAAACATTCCCTTATATGCGTCCATTGGAAACTTACCGATGGAAATCATATAGCACTCGGGAAACAAAGGAAGCCAGCTCTTTTTCCAAAGCTGATAGAAAGAGTTAAATCTCGATCCTTGATAGACTGCAAACAACGTAACATCAAAAAGAGGAAATCATTTCTGTCTGCCGGCATTTGGAAAGCAGCAACAGCACCTTTGCCAATTCTGCGGACTTGAATATTCATTTATTTATTGAGATATTTATGCATTTACATAACAGAAAGCGACTGGGTGGTTCTGCCTTTCATTATTCTCATCGGCCAGTTGATTTCCTGTGTTGTTCCTAAGGGAATTCGCTTCTTCCCTTTGATTTGAAGAGGAGATTTCTGATGTAAAGAGAATTTATCCTTGATATGGAGATTGATACTTGGACGTGCGGGGAATATTATTCAGGAGATGCAGATCATATGTTCAGGAAATTGATGAGAATTGCCTTGTTGGGTTTTAGAATATTTTATTTCCCGCCAGTGATTGAATTTTGTAGATCCACGGATAATTCCGGATTTATATTCTTGTTATCTTTAGCTTTTCGTTTGATGTTCATTAGTCAGAGATTTGTGATTGAGGATCTGCATTAAGCTGTGATAATTAATTCTTGTCTTGTACTTATACGTACTAGTGCTGTAGTCACAGTGATACATCAGATAAGCTTACCGCATCGTACATAAACATTCCACGCTCTATGATGAAATTTAATATGTTTTGATTGATTATTGTTGTGATGTCGATGTCCTTTAACCCGTGCTGGTTAAAATGTTCGCTGCAAATTTATTTTTTTTATACGAGAGTACTTTTGCATGACAAATCGTCAATGTTATGAAATGGGTGCAGTGTTGAAATGTAGGCCTGATCAATAATTACAGCAGTGATTTATGTTGCCAATCTTACAAGCCCTATGTATTGTAGCGAATTCCTTTGGCTCAAATTGCAATCTTCAGATAATGGTATGTGATTCAATGTTTTGTCATTTTTAACAAAATACAGAAATTTCAAACAACTTATTAGTCTAAATCAGCCTGTTTTCATTACCATCAATTACTTTAATTGACTTAACAGCTCATTTCACTTCTAAAGGATTGCTTCTAAGAACAAACAAACTATTAGTAATTTCAATATTGACCGTAATATTCCTCTTGAATTTTACTGTAAGTTGTTACAAAAGACAACATTAGTTTATGTTGATGGCTGTGGGTTGGATTTGTCACAAGTAACTGAAGTCAATTGATCATAGAGCTTTACCAGAGAAACACTGAATTTTCTTGGTCTGTAGTTGGGAGAAGAATAAAAGCGAGTCTAAAGCGCTGGCAAACACGGTACATTGCGAAGTCATTCTTTTTTCCGCATCAGCCTGTGCTGCGTACTTTTCGTTGCAAATATCGTAACAAACCAGGCTCTAATTAGGTTGATCTGGTCAGGCGCCTGCAACGGCAAGAATTCTTCGCTACTTTCGAATCCCGCAAACCCTTACTGCCCCATTTTCAAGGAAATTATAATCGTGTCTCATGAACTGGTTTGGTTCATTTTTGTTGAATTTTTTTTAGTGGATGCCACTTGATTCTGCCCCGTAGAGGGTTAGTGCCGTCAGTGCACCTCATACGGTGCAATGTAGGCATTAATTAAGGGTCTTTGCATCGTCCCTTCGGCCCCTGGCTGCAACTGCTTTCATTCCTTTTACTGTACCTCCGTTCATATTCTCTTTCTTCCATCTTACTGTCCACCCTCGCCTAACAATTGATTCATAGTGCAGCTGAGAGGTTTTCCTCCTGTTACACCTTTCAAACTTTTACTGTCAATTTCCGTTTCAGCGCTGAATGGCCTTAGTTGCCCCAGTGCTTTGGATGTACGTCTAAAATCTGTAAATTAGTCAATCAAACCTCTTGATTCTGACGAAATCTGCTAACGATACGACATTTGCTTCATCGAGATCAACTTTTTTTTATGAACGCTTTACACTAGTGTATTTTTTTTTAACCAGTCTGTGTTTTCTACATTTTTTATGGATTCGGTTGTTCATTGTTTGTTAATATGCGATGTTTTTCATGCATTTTATAGTCTTTTTTAATTTAACTGTATTTTCTTCTAGTTATCTGTAAAGGATGTTTGACGGGTTTTAATTTTCTTTACGCAATAATTCATTATTTTATGTTCGTTTTTATTGTTTATATTAAAGACATTTCATTCCTGTAATCCAGATTTTATATTATAAGCACGAAAATGTTCGTTTCATCAGACTGACCATAAATTCTAGAAAAATAAGCTGGAAATACAGTGCCGTACAACAACATTCCATTCCAGCGCGTCCTTGTCCAGCTTTCCATCCCCCATTGTTGTTCCGTTCCCTTGTTCCCATGGCCCAGATATTTCATTCTTGCCTTTTCTATTCAGATCACGTAGCGCTTACGATTGACGTAGTAGGCAGTGACTTTTGGCTGGGTCCAAATCTTCCTCTTCTTCCTCTTCCTCTTCTTCCTCTTCCTCCTTTATCTTCTTTGTCTTCGAACCCTGGAAGACATTTATAAGTCACGTCGCTGAGCATTCGTGTGTTCCCTTGTTGCAGCTTTCGTCTGGGATTCTTTGTTTGGTTGTGCATGAGGACGATGTATAACTAAGTGAAAAATGTGCCGAAGTTTCTTCGGCGCAATTGAGTTTTCTGTACAGCCGCTACAGCGTATAATGAAGGCCACCGAAAATAGATCTATCTTTCGGTGGTCTTGGTACAATGCCCTTGAAACTTTAACACGGCCCGGTGGTGGTCTGTCCTATATTGTTGGCAGAAGCACGATTGTGACTAAATTTAGCAGTAAAAAAAGTAAAAACTACTGAGGCTAGATGGCTGCAATTTTGTTTGTGTGATGATTGGAGAGTGGATGATCAACATACCAATTTTCAGCCCTCTAGCCTCAGTAGTTTTGAAGATCTGAGGGCGGACAGAAAAGGTGCGGACGGACAGACAAAGCCGGCAGCATTACAGAAAACTAAAACTATCCAGATTCCATGTCAGCTTTTAAGAAGCAGGAAACCTCTTTGAAAGATCATAACAGTAGAGCGATTGAGTACGTAGAAATTTTCGGTTTTAAGAATCGGTGAATTTTACATGAGGGAAACCTAAATTAGGTAAGGGGGGACTATAAAACCCTTGGAATGCTAACTCTTTTGCTGTAAAGAGATGGAAGCCTAGGTGATATTTGCAAAGTTATTTTAACTCATTCTCTTACTGTTTCTAAAAAAAATATTAAACTAAAATTACTTATTTACATAGTCGTGACTTGATGAGCCATTAAGAGTTGCAGTTTTATTTTTCTCGCCTATTTTTTCACCTTAACTATGGTCTGTGGACGTAGTTATCAGTCACGGTCTCATTACTTGAGCTTCCGAAAGTACTACGGATTTTTGTCTTTTATTTGTGAATGAGCCAGAGGCTGCTGATGAATGTGGAAATGACTACAGCCTTTTATGTTTAAAACCCCCATTTTTCCTAAAGCCTTCTATTTGTAAAGCTACCCTTTTCCTACAACCTTTTTTTTTTTTTTTTTTTTTTTTTTTTTTTTTTTTTTTTTTGTAAGACCACACTTTTCAGAGGAAATGTCTTTAGGTAAAATTATATGCATATGTGCGTTTGTGTGCGTTTGAGTTCTACGCTCACCCTAACGCTACCTCTCGGAGTTTAAAAAGGAATAATGCTCTTGCTTCGAGAAGCCTTTAGACATAAATGACGTCGTAGGAAATTGCTTCCTCCGCTTGGAAAGCTTTCGCATTTTTCCGGGGGTTAAGGTTTTGCGAGATGAGATAGTTTATTGCCCTTGCTGAAACGGAAATTATTCAAAAATGATAAATGTTGAGATCAAATAATGTGCAATGTACAGACGCCAGAAAACAGTAAATTATTTTTTCCCCCGAGGGTTATTAATGATGTAAAGAGAATGCCTTTTTTATGCTGTAAATAACACCGGCTAACAATACGTTGATTGCATCATGTGTGGGGGCGATATTGAAAAATAAATCTGGAAATGTAACTCAGTAAAAGATATGAATCGAAAATATATTTTCGCTACAACACTAGAATTTACCAAATGGTCCCTTTTTAACCTAACAAATCTAAGCAATGTTGTGCGCATTCATTGGTTTCTAATAAATTCTGTTTCTTCTTTTTTATTGACGGAAGGAGCACTAAAGAAGGCCATGTTCAGACCCATCAGTTGGGAAAAGCTTATCACAATACAGGTCGACTTACCGAGGTGCTACCTTTACTACACTCTTGAGTATTTGGCTCCATAACTTAAAAGAATAAATGAAGTGTGCCTTTAAATTATAGCAATAAGAGAGCAAGTTAGGTAAGTGGGCTTTCCGAGACAGGCTGTTGTACAGCATCCGAAGTGCAGTTACGGTCAGGGGCATAGTTTCTTAAAGAAAGGTTACTAGGAAATCTAGACGGTTGTGAATATCCCTGAAGTTGAACTATTCTAGTTTTAATTATTGGAACTTGTTACTTAAAACTGATAATAGATACAGTGCCTCTCAAAAAGCTAATTATAGTGGTGATTAAGCGATTGACCAGTGTCTGGAGGAAAGAAAACTTCTAAAGGAACAGGTCAGTAGAATAATAATTGATCATTTGTAAAAGAGAAAAAGTATATCAATATGTTGTAGAATCATTGGAGTTTTACTTTATTAAGTATACCTGAGAAACTAGAATTTTGATTAAGAAAGCAAGACACTAAAAGAAGAATGACTCGTGAAGAGCAGTATGTTTTAACGATGCACAGAATGTCCTGTCAAGTATTTGATCTGAAACAGTTGTGTGAAAAGTTTGAGACTAGACGAAACACTTCATGTGATGTACACGGACCAAGGGAATGCTTATGATAGAGATGCTATTGAAGGGAGTAGAAAGTAGTGTGTTGTGAATAGCTGGAATTTTTATGTTAAAAGTGAAGTCAGTGTTTGAATTTATTACCGGTTTGGTGTAAAACAGGTTTTAGGACAATATTATTGTGGATGGCATGAGAGAAGTTTAGAAAAGACGAAATATAGGTGCAAAGAACGTAGAAGAGCTAATAAATGTATGTGTGTATTTTGTGTGTGCATGTGTATGTGCCGGCAATAAAGGAAGGAAACGAAATGTCAAACTCGCCCCTTAATGACCCAGCCATTGGCCATGGGAGAGCGCCCCGTCCTGTCCTCTTGCGGAGAGCGTATCCTGAGAGAAGCAACTTGAGCGGAGGGTCATCGTTAACCCGACCTCCGAAGAATACTGATGCCCTGTGGCTGGACTAAATTACACACCTTTGGGTCACAGGCCTCGTTGGGGGTAGGCTCCACGGAGAATGGTAATGCTCTGTGTGTATACATGTGTGTGTGTTTGCATGTTTGTGTGAGTGTCTGTAAGCGTGTAACTGGAATACAATTGCATGGCGAATTGTCAAAGGCCAAGAATGTTGGAGGTAAATTTAGTAAACTGGCACTGACTCTCTCTCTCTCTCTCTTATATACCGACATTTCTTGCGTTCATCATTAAATCCCTGGTGTCTCCTTGACCTTTGCAATTGCATCTGGTTAATAACATTAACAACATCGTCCTCATCGCCCTATAATTTTTATCTGACAAACATATTTAATATTTCATTTCCTGATTGGATATTTCCGTCACTGAGAATCTCTTTATTCCCCCCAACCCCTTATTTCAGTAGCCAAGCCCCACCCCCTTTCCCCTCCCCTGCTCCCTTCCTTTCCCCGCCCCCTCCCACACCAGTGCTAAGGTTGAGGTTCATTATATTTCATTTTTCACATTTTTTATTTTCATCCCGAAAAGATTCGTACCTTCTGTCATAAAAATGATGGAATTATTTTGACGGTTTGGTGCATTGCTCTCTCTCTCTCTCTCTCTCTCTCTCTCTCTCTCTCTCTCTCTCTCTCTCTCTCTCTCTCTCTCTCTCTCAATGAGATTTCCTATTTATCATGTGATGAAAATCTCTCCTTTTTATACATCGTTCCCTTTCTTGTAAATCTCCAT
Organism: Macrobrachium rosenbergii; assembly: GCF_040412425.1. Lineage (NCBI taxonomy): Eukaryota > Metazoa > Arthropoda > Malacostraca > Decapoda > Palaemonidae > Macrobrachium > Macrobrachium rosenbergii. The sequence goes on along the minus strand of NC_089788.1, from coordinate 63,710,095 downwards.
CATTTTCAAATCGTAACTCTTTACCCATTTTCATTTCTCATGTCATTAATTTTATTGTTTTCATCTCGTGGTCTTTCTTAACATCATTAGGGAGAGAATCCTGTGCGGAATTGACAACGAAAAATTACGATGGTGTTAATTAAATGGAAGAAGGGAATAAAAATCAAGAAGAATTATAAGTAAACCAATGTATGAGAGAGAGAGAGAGAGAGAGAGAGAGTGAGAGAGATAAGTAAACCAATGTATTCATATGAGAGAGAGAGAGAGAGAGAGAGAGAGAGATGAGATGGAATTCTTTCATCGTAATAATTAACAGAAGAGGAAACAGGCACAGATGGTAAATCGAATATAAAATTCAGGTCACATTGACGATCGATATTTCGGTGTTCACGTTAATACGCAGGCGCCTTCTGGTATTGAATAAAAATTGTACCTGAAAATATGTATTTTAACAATGCAGGTTAAATTAGCAACTGATGTAGTCAAGATGAACTACAAGATTATTTTCAAGTTCCTTTTCGAATCATAGATTCAGCTTCATATTTCCAAAAACACAGCAAGTTAAAAAGTTAATATATATTTTTCAAATAATTTTGTTTAAGTGCTAACTCCTCTCTCTCACGAAATAAGTCGTAATAAGTAAGATTATAGCTGGGAAAAAAAAGGGTTTTTTGCTTGCTAGGAATTCTATATCCATTTTCTTAAAGATACTAAAAATTAGAATCGTACCTGTAAAACTCCGGGTGAAAGTGAACTATTGTAGCAACAGAATCAGAAAATTATAACATGGAGAAAGACCAGTTATTTGCTGCAGCTTATTATCGTAGATTCAAGTTTCAATTGTTATCATGGATCTGAACTCCCACTGTTATGATTCCAAGCTTCAAATGCTTTGTGAACTGAGCTTTGATTATCATCATGGATGGAACCTTTAGTTATTGTCGTGGATCCAGGGCTTTAAATACTATGAAGCTTTGAGCTTCATATTTTGTTATCGTGAATCCAAACTTCAACTGCTATCGTGGATCTGTGACGGATCTTCAGATATTGTAGAGGATCCAAGAGTCTGTTATTATTGTGGGTCCAAACCATGAAAGGCTATCGTGAATATTTTTTGCTGTTGGTATCGTGGATCCAAGCATGTTACATTTCATAAATATAAATATCAAACGGTCATGTAAAGCATCTTGACCTTCAACTTGTATTATTGAATCTTCCCAGCTAATCCGTCTCTGATTGCATATCATCATGATTAACAAGGAATATGTGTTAAACGTTTGCGTGTGACCGTCTCCTGAATCGTTTGCAGTCTGTCACAGGAAAAAAAAAATCCAAATAAATTGTGGAAATTGTGAAATCTCATAACCATTGCTCGTAGTTACACCATGGTACCTTGGAAAACACTTTCCAAGGTATTAGACTTTCTGTGACTCAGACATTGAAAATCAAAGTATTCTTCAAACGACAGATGTAAACCTACAACCGTCATGATTATCTGCTGTTAGTTCATAATGACACCTCAGTATAGTCGCAGATATTTTGGTAATCTACGTGGTGCTTAAAGCATAGCAAAATGAAGTCAGTTGAATATTTACTGGATCCTTGAAGATTAATACTTCATTTTTATTTAATTACGTGTGCTCTTTTGTCATGAACATTGAATACATCTTTTCAGCGTAATAATAATGTGTGTCCGTCCATCTTCATTTTCTGTCCTTTGATTTTGTGTGTGATCTTGTACTAAGACATAGGGGATAGAATGTTAACATAATAAGGAATTATTTTCCATTTAGTCTACTTTTTACAGGCAGAGAAAACTAATCTGATAATCTCACCCAAGAGAGGGAGTTAATCCTTCTAATTACAAATAGGAAGAAGGTAGGGTATGAGCATTAGCAACCATTGTACATAAAACATTGCATGTAAACTGTAGTTCCTTATCATCCATAGCCAGATCTTTGAAAGGGGGATTCAACTGTTAATTGATAATTAGCATATTTTGTCCGTTCGTTTGTTTGTTATACAAGCATCCAGAAACGAGTTTGCATATACCTACTTACGTATTTACAAGTGTTCCGTTATTATACTCCTTGTAATATTTGACTTTTATGTACATTTTTCTTCAGAGGAAAATTGATTATTCCCTTGCTTACCCAATGATGATATTTTTTAAGAGATCACCTCAGCACGTCCGTATGAAAGTATTAGCGGCGGCTAAAAGGAAATCAACCAATATCAAAAGAGTTCAGAAAATAAGAATTGAAATTTTCATCTTTGCCGAGATTTTCCCTTGATGGACGAAATCATTTCTCACAGAATATTCCGACCGATTCGGACGCATTTATTTCATGCTTTCATTTTCTTTTTATGTCGAAAACTCGGATACAGATTTTTTGTCTTTCTCTTTCCTGATTTGATGTTCAGTCTCAGTTTGGCTTTGATGTTTCGTCTGTCGTTTTTGTTGGCGTTCGTTACACCTGTTGCGTTGTCGCATGCGTACATTGATAGATGTGGACTTAGTAACTCATTATCCTTTTTAAGGGTGATTTAAGACAAAATTAGGAAAAAGCCACTGCTGTACTTGGAATGAAGGATGAGACCCAAGTGCAGAAGTTAAGTTAAGTATACAGTTTAAACAGACCACTGAGCTGATTAACAGCTCTCCTAGAGAGGGCTGGCCCAAAGGATTAGACTTATTTTACGTGGCTAAGAACCAATTGGTTACCTAGCAACGGGACCTACAGCTTATTGTAGAATCCAAACCACATTATAGCGAGAAATGAATTTCTATCACCAGAAATAAATTCCTCTAATTCTTCATTGGCCGGCCGGAGACTCGAACTCGGGCCTAGCAGAGTGCTAGCCGAGAAATCTACCGACTCGTCCAACGAGGAACACTACCACGTGCAGAAAGCTTCCACAGTTTTATCAGGTTTTTGACATTTTATTCCTATACTTAGCTCTCATCAGCACACGTTGACGCCCCTCACAGATTCCGCCTCATTGAACTCTGCTTAGCACACTTGCGTTTCCTAGATAATGTGGCTTGGTTGTTCTGTAAGCTTCTGACCCCTTCCTAGTTATCAGCATGCCTCCAAGGGATGACGATGCTGGCCCCACGCAATGAACCATGGATGTTTAAGGGACTTATGTGCCTACGTCTTCAGGCCGTTTTGATGGTCACCCATCTAAGTGCTGTCTGGGCCCAATATTGCTCAGCTTCCTTAACCGAATTTTCCTAATAAATTCCAATCTTTAGCCTCTCCCAAGTAACACAGAAACAGCAAAAGAAATCTGTTGAAGAGATAAGCAGGTAATTTTACTTCGATAATGCATAAATGATAAACTCATTATTGTGTTTTGTCTTTGTGTCATTTGTTCTTGTATTCAGAAAAAGGCGATAAACCCCAGAAATTATATTATTTACTCTGCTCAAACACTCTCGGAGGCAAATGCAATTCACAGATATATAGGACAGTTGAGTTCAATACGGAGAAATAAAAAAAAAAACAAGTGGAGGTTCCAGAGGCGCAGAGAAGAAAGAAATAATTAAACGATGATAACTCGTCCCTTGACAGTCCAGATCGGACGGATAAATAATTTTTTTGAAAGACTGGTCTGGTATTTCAGGGAAAGAATGACAAAGTACTTCGTTGGGTTTCATGTTTGAAATAAGAAGTACAAGACTTGTGTGTCCATTATTAAGGTCAGTCCCTTCTCGCTTCCGGCGACGGAAATGTGGAACTGATTGTCTGAAATAACTCTTTGCTTCTAACTTCTGTTTGAGTCTGTGTCGCTCTTCATTATTATTATTATTATTATTATTATTATTATTATTATTATTATTATTATTATTATTATTATTATTTCCTTGAAATGATGGAGTTTTTGCAATTTACCTCTTCATTTACCTTCATTATTTTTTTTTTATTTGTATGTTATCACGCAGGTTTCTCGGCTGATGACAAGACAGAGCACTATTGTGATTTATTGCAAACTATATCACAATTAGGTGTTATGGAAATTCAAGCCTTTGTAATTGCGTTACACTATTGTTTTGCGTGCAGTCTTTTTTAATAATCTGTTACACTGTCAAGCTTCAATATACATTATATATTTGTGTGTGTGGATGTGTGCATGTATGTATGCGTGTATATATAATATATATGTGTGTGTGTGTATACAAGCACGTGTCGATATATTGATTAACAGAAACAGAGAGAGTGAGAGAAAGAGAAAGATAATGACAATTATAAGCAAACATTTCTTCTGATCATATTATCGCGTAAAAACCCAGAGAAGTAGGGAGATTTATACCTGACCTAAAAGTAATGCGGATTATATGCCCTTAAATGTTTCTTACATATCCCAAATTCCCCTTTTTTATATTTATAAAAGAATTGTATTTCCCGAGAGGGAGATGCAAGAGGTATGACATCCACGCACCCAAAACATCCTTCTGAGCTTTAATGCCAGATTTAATATATGATACAGGAACATCCCACAGTCCTCCTCCTCCTCCTCCTCCTCCTCCTCCTCCCTCTCCATCCACCTCCTCCTCCCCGTCCTTCCCTTCCCTCCCCCACCTCCTCTTCTTGCCCCTCCTCCTCCTCCTTGTCCCACCCACTCCCCGCCCTCCTCCTCCCCATCCCCTCCTAGCCCTCCTCCTCCTCCATCATCCTCCTCTTACTCCTCCTCATCCCCCTCCTCTCCTCCATCTTCCCTCCCCTCCTCCCCCTCCCCTCCCCCTCCATCTCCCTCCCCTAATCTCCCCCCTCCTCCTCCTCCCCCCTCCCTCTCCCCTCCTCATCGCCCTCCACCTTACCCCCTCCTCCTCCTCTCTCTCCCATCTCCTCTCCCCATCTCCCCTCCCCCTCCTCCCCTCCCCTCCTCCCCTCCCTCTTCCTTCCCCTTCTCCTCCCCCTCCCCCTCCCCGTCCTCATCTCCCTCCACCTTCTCCCCCTCTCCCCCTCCTCCTCCTCCTGCGTCATCGATCATTCCGGGATGATATCGGCTGCTGATCCAGCGAACAAAGTTGAATATTGTCGCAGCAAATATATTTCCCCGCTGTTGATTGTCTTCGACTTCGCATAGTCTGTGAGCCTTACGCTTTTGGAAGTTGTTGTCTCTTGGGGACATTTCCGTCCCCTCGATTTCTTTTCATTTCTGTTATACAACATTACTTAATTTTATTTTGCGTTTGTTATCGGTATCTCAGTGGCTGGAGTTTGGACATTTTTTAATACCTTTGATCAGCATTGCAGTTTTGCAAACATAGTTCCAGATACATTTTGTAACACGATTTATGAATCCTTTGTATAAATGCGGAACAGGAAACCAGGTTCAATCCCACGAGGCAGGGTGATTGTGACAGCAAGTAGGGGGAACTCCCGAGGCCCATTCCCCGAAAAACCCATTGTGCCTTCTTTACCAAAATACTGAATTAGTCATCATTTAACAAAATATATGCATATGTATGTATTTATGTATGTTTGTGCGTTTTTATTTAACTAATAATAATAATAATAATAATAATAATAATAATAATAATAATAAAAAATTGTAATAATAATGCACAAAAACTAAATTCTTCAAAGCTGACAGTTTTTCACCTAATTCCGCAATAAGTCTCCCATAAAGCAATCAACAACATCGCAATAAAATGTTTTAGCTTCAACCTATGTTTTCTGTTCCAAGGAAATGGCGCAAAAATTGCATAAGGAAAAGAAAATTTTTTTCTGAAACAATGACATTTAAGTCTCCTCATTCTCCAACAGTCATTGAATGTCACTTCCGTTCAGGAGAGTCGCCATTTTTACACACTTTTCCTTGGATGTCATCCATGTGTGTCTGAGGCCATACATTCTATTGTATTTTCTTTATTTCAGTTTACTTTGCATTTCTCAAACTTATCTCTCATACACGTTATTTCTAATTTTCTTTCTGTTTCATTATATTAGTTACTTAAGCTACAGCCAACTAACTTATTTTTATTGCATGCTATTTCATTCTACAGGGTCTTCAAAATTGAACATATCTCATGTACTGTTTTCTCGAATATTATCAATGCATAACGGCAGCTGGCAATGCACTTCTGGTCATATTTAAAGTGTGTTTTTCGATGACATGAAACAGGTGGAAATAGTTGAATTTAATTGTTAATAAGTCCAGGTCGCATAGTGTTTCCAAAATTAAACGTATTTCATTCTTTTTCTTTTTATAATTGTTTATTTTAATTATGCACGTATTCATTTTGAATATGTTTATATTTGCTCTCCACTGTAATTACCTGCATGTTTACTTGCATTCACAAATGTAAATATTCTTGTACTTATGTTTTCATTTATATGTTTACATTCGCTTAATTGTTTTTTTATTTTTCATTTGATAGCAGTATGTTGTAATTAGCGGCCACTATCGTCAATGACTTCTCTTTTTTTAGTTTAAAAATATTTCTGTTCTTTCGTTAAATGTATTATTTTACATCTTTACCCATCAGTGGAAGTGCTACATTATAATAAAATTCTCTCTCTCTCTCTCTCTCTCTCTCTCTCTCTCTCTCTCTCTCTCTCTCTCTCTCTCTCTCTCTCTCTCTCTCTCTCTCTCTCTCTCATAGCCCTTGCCTTCCATTTAGTTATTTCCGGAATTAACGCATAGTCTTTACCTCATATGAGAGGTGGAATGAAAGGTCTTGAATGATTTGCAATAACGGTAATTGAAATCAATAGTGCGTTATGGAATTGCACCCATTGACGATCGATTGTAACGTATTCCTCGACTCTTTTAAATGTCAGGTCAGGTCAGGTCAGCAAGTCATGACCCGCATGTTGGTGTTCACGTTAGTAAGCAGGTGCCTTCTCGCACTGAATAAAGATTGTATCTGAAAATGTATTAAACAAAAAGGCAGGATAAATTAGTAAGTGATACTTTTCGGATGAACTACTCCATTATTTTTTCAGTTAATTCTTGCATCTTAGAAATTTAGCACCTTATTTCTACAAAGAAGTTAAGTCGAAAAACCGAATGCTGTGTGTTAATTTCAAATAAAATAGTTTTTGCTTTACAGAAGTGCCAACTCCTCACAACCATAATAAAAGAAATTCTAATAAGTAGAATTATAATTAGAAAGAAACCATTTTTCCTTGTTTGGAATTCGATGTATTTTATGTAAAGGTACTCAAAATTAAAATTAAACGATTTATTTTCAATCAAGGTGAAAGAATCGTTGAACCTGTTAATCTGAGGATGAAGATTACCTTTGCAATAACATGTCAGGAAATGAAAACAGTGGGAGAAAGGAACCTTATTTATTGCAGCTTATTATCTTGGATTGAAGCCTAAGTTATAATCGTGGATATAAACTTCACGTGTTGTTATGGTTCCAAGCTTGAATAATGGTTATGGATCCAAGCTTCAAATGATTTGTGAACCGATGCGTTTGTTGTTTTCGTGAATTCAAACTTCAGTAGTCTCGTGAAGATAAGCTTCCTTTTCTGTCGTAGATACAAGCTCGGATTATTATCGTGAATCCAAAGCTTCAAATACAATGAAACTTTGACCTTCATTTGTTATCTTGACTGAACGCTTCAATTGCTATAGTGGATCTAAGCTTCAGTTATTATAGAGGACCCAAACCAAGTAATTATTGTAGACCCAAACTTGAAAGACTATCGTGAATCTTTGATGGTATTGTTATCGTGAATCCAAGTTTCACTTAGTATCGTTCATCTAGGATGTGGATCACCAAGCCCAGTTGAAGCTAAAAAGAGTCATTTATAAAAACAGAAAGACATATAAAGTATCAGTTATCTCGGACTTCATCAGTGACATAAATTCTTCTAGCGAATTCTTTCTTGAGAGCACATCTAGTAAATTGTTGTAATTGTGAAATTTCAGAGTGATTGCACGAATTTAAATAGATTTTCCAAGGTGCTTTTGATGACTCAGACATTGAAAATATTCTTCATTAATCAATTTTCAACTGTGGAATTCGTCTAGTGAAAATTTAAAATATCTCATTCAAAGAGTCAATAAATATGTTGATGATCTATAATATAAACTTAGCTTAAAATTGAATACAAATTTAATCGAATATTGCATCTTTTCAGCATAATGATAGTCTGTGTACATAATTTCTTTTTTTTAAATGGATAAAAAAAGATAAAGGGTAGAATGTTAGTATTAGGCATTTGCCGGCAGTTAGTTGGCAGAGAAAATTAACCTGATAATCAAGAGAGGGGATGTGGATCCATGACCATTAGTAACCATTGTACATAAAATCGGTACATTTAAAGAAACAGAATTCCTAGGGAGGAGAATGAATACATGGACTAAAATCCAGAAAAGGCTGAATAATACTGAATAGCAATTATTTATATACTTCGGAAACCTTAAATTGTTCATTCTTCCTAGCGGCACCAGATCTCTTTCTTGAGAGCACTAATCTAGAAAATTGTTGTAATTGTGAAATTTCAGAGAGATCGCACGTAGCAAAATAAGTTTTTACTAAGTTGCTTTTGAATGATCTAAATAGCATTGTAAAATCAAAGTATTCTTCGTAAAACAGGAAAGTGCAAAAACTTTCAGAATATGAAAATAAGTAGTCTATGATGAAAAATTAATGTTAAAAATATCTAAATGTTAGGAGAACTAATCATAGCCCTCAACAAAACCTATTAGCCGAGAAGGAATATTTTAAAATAACTGCTTTACGATGCCTAACTCATTGAATTAGTGAAGCTTTCAATTTTATAGGGCTGAATGCTTAAAGATTAATTTTAAAAATCTTGGAAAACCTTAATTAAAGCAATTTCGGTCTTGAAAGTGACATACTTCAAGAATGTTGCAATCTTTAAACTCAAATAATTAATGGTCGTGACTACCTGTGTCTGACTCTTTGTTTTCTGTCAGTTATGATTTGTATGTAACTAATGTTCCTTGCAAAGCGAAAAAAGGGTAGAATGTTTAGTTTTCATTAGCGAATTTGTTTCAGAACTGAACTAATCTCTTGACCTTCCTTGCCGCATGAAGAAAAGCAGGCAGCCAAAATTAATCTGATAATCTCACCAAGCAGTCAGAAATAAAGAGGTGTTAATCAAAGACAGTGATTTCAAAAATTTAATTAAGAAAAACAAAAGCAATTATCGACCATTTAGAAAACCACTGATTATATAAAATCAAGTTACATTTACAAAAATTTATATTTTCAGTTCCTTATCTTCTATAGCCACATCTTTGGAAGGGGGATTCAACTGTTGATAGATAAATAGCATACTATTGTGTGTTTGGTTGTTACAGATGCATACACAGATTTGTGTGCATATATACGCATGTATTTATGACTGTTACTTTATTATGCTCCTTGTAATGTTTTACCTGTGTTTAATTTTTCTCCAGATGAAAATTTATTATTTCATTGCTTATCCAGTGATGATTCATGTCCAAGAGATCACTTCAGCACGTTCAGAGGAAAGTGTTAGAGGCGGGTAAAAGGAAGCCAACCATTATCAAAAGAGTTATGAAACAAGAATTGAAATTTTCATCCTTTCCCGGGATTTTCTCTTGATAGACGAAATCATTTCTCACAGAATATTCCGACCGATTTGGACGAATTTTTTTGTTTTCATTTTCTTTTTACGTCAAAAACTCGGATACAGGTTTTTTTCATTCCTTTTCCTGATTTGATGTTCAGTCTCTATTTGCTTTGATGCTTCATCTCTCATTTTGTTGGCGTTCGTTGTTCTTGTTGCGTTTGCGCATGCGCACATAGTTATGCGTTTAATGTAGCTCTTCGTTGGGTGAGTCGGTAGAGCTGTGGACTGGCACTCGCTGGGCCGGAGTTCGATTCACCGGCCGGCTGGAGAAGAGTTAGAGGAATTTATTTCTGGTGATAGAAATTCATTTCTCGCTATAATGTGGTTCGGATTCCACAATAAGCTGTAGGTCCCGTTGCTAAGTAACCAATTGGTTCTTAGCCACGTAAAATAAATCTAATCCTTTGGGCCAGCCCCTCTAGGAGAGCTGTTAATCAGCTCAGCGGTCTGGTTAAACTAAGGTATACTTAAATGGGTGGCTTGAGGCAAAACAGGCCAAAATTCACTGTTACACTTGGAATGAAGGATGAGCCCCACGTGCTGAAAGCATCCACAGTTTTATCAGCTTTTCTGGCATTTTATTCTTGTACTTAACTCTCATGAGCAACACGTTGACACCCCTCACAGATGCCGACACATTCAGCAGCGCTTAGCAATCTTTTGTTCCTAGATGGTAAAGCCTTTTCATTTTGTAAGCTTTTGTCCCCGTCCTAGTTATTAGCGTGTCTCTTTACTGTGGTTCGGATTCCACAATAAGCTGTAGGTCCCGTTGCAAAGTAACCAATTGGTCTTAGCCACGTAAAATAAGTCTAATCCTCCGGGCCAGCCCTAGGAGAGCTGTTAATCAGCTCAGTGGTCTGGTAAAACTAAGGTATACTTCAACTTTTGACTGTCTCTTTAGGATGATTGTGCTAGCCCCACGCCCTGCCCCGTGGATGTTCAAGGGGCGTATGCGCTCACGACTTTTGGCCATATTCCTGGTCACACATCTGAGAGCTGCCCAAACCTTATGTTGCTCATCTTTCTTGATCGAAGTAAAATGATACAGAGGTATATATCGTAATAAATGCCAATCGGAAACCTCACTCAAGTAACACAGAAACCAAAAAGCAAATTACCTGAAGAGAAGTTCATGTAATTTGACATCGATATTACACAAATTATACTAAATGTATTGTATTTGGTTTTTGCATCAGTTCATGTTTATTCATTGTATGATTAAACAAGAAAACTGTTAAACCCCAGAAATGATTTGATTTAATCTGGTCAGACACATCCTGAAGCAAATGTAAGCAACAGGTATATAGGACAGTTGAATTCAAGAGACAAAAAGAAAAAAAAGTGGAGGTTCAGACCCTAGAGGCACAGAGAAGGAAGGAATAATTAAACGATAATAACTCGTCCCTTGACAATACAGATCGGCCGGATAAATGATTTTTTTGAAAGACTGGTCTGGTATTTCAGGGAAAGAATGACAAAGTCTTTGTCGCTCTTTTGTTATTTTTATTATGATTTTCCTTAGGTGTTGGAGTTATGCATTTTTCTTCTTCCTTTAGCTTCAGTATTTTCAGTTTGTATGTTATTCCGTACGTTTTTACTTTGATGACATAATAGAACAATAATTGTAATTTATTAGAAAATTATATTACGTAACCATTAGGTAATATGGAAATTCAAGAGTCTTTTGATTTGTAACAACATTGTAAGTTTCCTATGACAGGGTTTATGAATAATCTGTCACATCATACATACATACATACATACATATATATATATATATATATATATATATATATATATATATATATATATATATATATATATATATATATATATATATATATATAATATATATATATATATATATATAAAATGTATTTAAAACAATTGTAGTATGATGTATAAACGACTTTTTTCCTCTATCTACCCATATATATATATATATATATATATATATATATATATATATATATATATATATATATAAAATGTGTGTGTGTGTGTGTGTGTGTGTGTGTGTATTCAAAACAATTATAGTAAGAATGCGTCAATGACTCTTTTTCTCTCTGTATCTACCCTTTCTAGGAGAAACGGTTTAATGTGTACATTATGTATATAACATAAATAACTCGTGTCAGTACATTGTTTATTAATAACACACAGAGAGAGAGAGAGAGAGAGAGAGAGAGAGAGAGAGAGAGAGAGAGAGAGAGAGAGAGAATGACAGTTATATGAAGACAATGTTCTTCTTCTTTTTGAATCACACGAAATTACATTTTTTTTTTCATTACGTCGAAAAGATCCTCTAAATAAGTATGCAAAAAATTCCTTTCAGTTCTATTACATTTCACATTATTGCGGATATGATCATATTGTCGTGTTAAAAGCGAGAGAAATATTGAGATTAGACCTGACTTAGAAATAATGGCGGATTTATATGCCCTTCAATGTAGCTTGCATATCCCAAAACCCCCTTTTATATTTATAAAAGAATTGAATGAATAACCTCAACAAAGTTTTCCACGAGAGGGAGATTCAAAAGGTTTGACATCTAGGCACCCAAAACATCTGAGCTGTAATTCCAGGTTTCATATATGCTACAGGAACACCCCAGTTCTTCTTCTTCCTCCTCCTCCTCCTCCTCCTCCTCTTCGTACCCTCCCACCCCTTTCTCTTGCGTCATCGATCATTCTGGGATGATATCGGCTGATGATCCAGCGAACAGTGGTGAATATTGTCGCAGCAAATATATTTCCCGCTGTTTATTTTCTTCGATTTCGCAT
>NC_089788.1:63672719-63692719 GCF_040412425.1 Macrobrachium rosenbergii | reverse complement strand
GCACTAGGATGTGCTATTTCTTTATATTTTACAAGTGAGTGACCTTTTATTCTTGTTCTGTAAGAATGCTTGTTCGGTCGGAATAATGTCTTCTCTTTTTCACAGAGGTTTCCTACAACTATTGACTTGATCATCAGAAGCACGTCGACTCCTTTACTTCTGACATATATTCCATCATTTTCCAACCCTGCTTATAATCTCACTTTTATTATTATTATTATTATTATTATTATTATTATTATTATTATTATTATTATTATTATTATTATTATTATTATTAATGCCCCGGTTATGAATGTTCTGTCAAAATTTCGTATGGTGACCTTGAACCTAATTGGCTTCGAGGCAAGATGAAAAAAATTGTTCTCTTTGGTGAAGAGAATCAACTTTTTTTTTTTTTTTTTTTTTACTGATGTAATAAAGAACATGCTTGGAAAGCGCTAAATACGAAAACTTTCTATTTCAGAGGAAAACGATGACGAAGCAATGGTCAATCCTGTAAGTACAAATTTATGTTCACCTTTTTCTTATTATTTCCCGAATTTCATATCCTTTATTCTGTAACGTAATTTTGTCTTGGAAACCGGACTACGAGCATTAAAGCATAATCGGTTTAAATAGATGAATAACTTCATAAAGTGTTACTTCTCATAGCTACTAAGTTGCGCGCACATCTTGAGCGGTAAGGCTTGATAGGGTCATACGAACATTCAGGAAAAATTCATTGCTCATATTTATTTTAAATGAGCTCGGTGGAGTAATGAGATCTCACGCAATGTTGTTTAAATGACATCGATGTCTGAGTTGCTAAGGATTCCTGGTCACTAATGTGTGATCTCTAAATTTTACAAGTTTTGTTTTCAACCTACATTTCCGCATTTAGTATATTTCTTGTTGTTTCTAAATGAGGCATATACCTTTTAGCATTAAAACAGAAGTGTTTAAATCATGAACGTCATATTATTATTATTATTATTATTATTATTATTATTATTATTATTATTATTATTATTATTATTATTATTATTATTATTATTATTATTATTATTATTATTATTATTATTATTATTATTATTATTCCAAAGATGAACCCTATTTATATTGAACAAGCCAACAGGGACCATTGACTTGCAATTCAAGCTTTCAAAGAACATGGTGTTCAGTTGGAAGAAGAAATAAAAGGCAATAGGAAATACAGAAAGACATGAATACAGAAATATGGAAAAAGGTGACAGTACATTAGGTAGAGGGTAATTAAGTGATACACAAGAGAGTAAAAAGAAACAAATCCAAACGCACGTAAAAAGTAAGAAAATAAATTCAATCAGAATTAAAACAAAGAAAAAATGTAACACACACGAGTAGCAAACGAGGGAAAACGTGCAAAGCAGATAACATTCACCTGCCAAGTTTGTTCGTGACAGCCATCGTTCCAGAAGAAAATATTTTCTGTTCCAGTGGTGTTTTGGCGTTAGCTCCCGGGATCAGCAAACAGGGGTTGAGATTGCTTTATTTAATTAAGGTGTTTTTCTTTGATTTTTTACAAAATAATTCGTTTCGGTGTTAACTTTAAATACTGACGGTATTGGGAAATTCATGTTTTGTATTTTTAATTATGTCAGATTTTGGGAATTTACTTTTAGGTATTATGTTTATTATTCAGTTTTTCTTGTGGTATACCTATTGTCACCAATGCCAGAAGTTGTACACACACACACACACACACACACATATATATATATATATATATATATATATATATATATATATATATATATATATATATATATATATATATATATATATATATATATATATATATATATATATATATATATATATATATATATATATATATATATATATATATATATTATGTACTCAGATTAAAGTACGTAATTTTGTTATAATGTTTAGTAATATCAATTTCTTTTATATTTTTAATTGTGTGAATTTGTTTTTTGTATGTTGTGTTCCTTTTCATGTCACACATAATTATTTATTTGTTGAGTAAGATTTCAAAATGTATGTTTGTATACTATGTCATTCATTCATTTATTTACACTGGATTGTCTGTTTATTTATTTCTCACATTTGAAAAGTTTTTTTTTGAATAGCGGCTAGTTTTGCATTTTTAAATAATCCACCTTTAGTGGTTTCCATATTTCTTTTTTTTTTATTCGTTAAGCTTTATAAAACACATTCTTTGCATTTTTTCTTTATGCTGACATATGTATTAGATTACAGTTCTCTCTCTCTCTCTCTCTCTCTCTCTCTCTCTCTCTCTCTCTCTCTCTCTCTCTCTCTCTGTCATAACCCTCGTCTCCCCTTTTAATTATTTCCGAAATTAACGCATTGCCTTTACCTTATTATGGAAGGGGTGGAGTGAAATGTCGGGAGTGATTTGCAATAACACTAATTGAAACCAATAAACCTTTTGAGGAATTGTACACAGAGGCAGACGACTGCGGCCCCTCGCATCCTACGAATGCCAGATTCCCAGTCAGGTTCCCCGAGTCTTATCTCCCAGCATCTGTCGAATTTATAACTTGATCATTTCCTCTTTGATGACACTGATTTGATTTCAGATTAACAAAAAAAGTTGCCGAATTAGTCATAGGGATCTTGTTGTGCTGAGCTTACGTCTTGAGTCAGTCATTGATGGGTTGCATGGATACGTATGCATACTAATGCACACATCTTTGACCTTATTCCTTATTCCCTTTTAATGTTCTCCAGATGCTTCTTTGTGTTGTATCTTCCTCTGCTTGTTGAACTTCCTCCTTGTCTCTGTAAGGATCTTCGTCACTTTACTGTTTCTTTATGTCTGATTTTGGTTGCGTCATTCTCCTTCATCCTGAAGAAACACTAAGCCATCGCAGTCATGCCTGGCAATAGTGTATATCGGCTATAGCAGTTATTCTCTGTATATCATCATTACTTGGTTATTTCCTCTGAGCTATATAAAACCTTCCTTTCTGTCATTTGCAGAAATTCTCTTTTCCAAAGCCCTCCTTTTAAGTTTTCTGTAAAAGAAAACTATTGGCCGGCTTTGTCTTTCCGTCCGCCCTCAGATCTTAGAAACTACTGAGGCTAGAGGGCTGCAAATTGGTATGTTGATCATCCACCTTCCAGTCATCAAACACACCAAATTGCAGCCCTCTAGCCTCAGTAGTTTTTATTTTATTTAAAGTCAAAGTTAGCGATAATCGTACTTCTGGCAGCGCTATAGGTACCAACAACATAGGCCACCACCGGACCGTGGCTGTGTTTCATGGGCTGCGGTTAAGATTTTTATGGGCCGTGGCTGAGGCCACCACCGTTACTAAAAACTCGATTGCGCCGAAGAAACTTCGGCGCATTTTTTACTTGTTTACCGTAGGTGACGACTGGCAAGATAACTTGTTTAATAATGTTATCATATATTTCAGTATATTTGTTAATCTCACGTGACTTTCAATAACATCCCTTTTCAAGCCGGAAGTCCGCTGTGTCTTCTCAAAATCTTTTTCTGTGTTACTCCTGTCCTTGTTTCAAGATACTCAAAACTGTTTACACCTTCTACCTGTTGATCGTGTCTCTCCATTACTTCACACTCCTTTGTTTTATTCTCTTTCGTCAGGAGTTTTTCCCATGCATGAATGCCATTAATCATTCTTCTTATGGCTTGGTCAGTGGAACAAACGTTTAGATCAGTCGTTTTCACAAACAGATACACGCTTCCCCTCTAAAAACTCACTCAGAATGTTCGTGAATCTAAGAGGGTGGTCAATCCTACGCCACACCAATCATTGCTGATTGTTTTGTCAATATTTTATAGCGTACTTCTTTTTCAGCCACTACCCAGATCCGCTAGCCTGTAGAAAATTCTCTTCTTCTCTTCTGTTGAATGCTGAAGCTGCTTCGTAATGCACGGCATATTTGTTTTGCACTCAACCAACAGGTTTTTTTTTTTTTTTTATTCTTGATATCTCTTTCAGTCTCCCTCTGGCGATCCATTGAGGAAACCGCATCAGGTGCTCAAATTTCTGAGACTGTATTCCCTTTTTTTTCCACGAAGCCGCCTCTTTTCTATTAAAGATGTGCCCATAAACCATTTTGCCAATCTGTGAGTCCTTCATCTCATTACATATGCTGCGCAACAGGTGAATCATCCCATTTCCTCCATTTTTGCCTAGGGCCTTCATCGGATCGGCTGAAACTTTAGATGACTTTTTTGTTTATTCTTTGTCAGTTGGAGTTCCCGTATCCACATGTCAGAATTCAGTCACTTTCCCTTCTCACTGCTCGTGGTGAGGATGGTATACAGTGCAATGGGTGTAAGGAATTTTGGTAGTTGAGAGGTCATTGTAGCTTTTGCATTTTACACACATACACATGTAAATTGTATATGTATATAATATGTATGTATGTGTGTATATCCGGCACACTAGATATACACAAACACATACCAGTTATATATATATATATATATATATATATATATATATATATATATATATATATATATATATATATATATATATATATATATATATACAGTATACTGGTATGTATGTGTGTACATCTGTACTAATTTTGATGAGAGGGAACAGTAGGCTAATATAACAGGGCAGAGGGGACACCTTTCTTCAAGTACCTTGGGAATCCCATTAAAATAAGATATTTTCAGCAGTTTGACATTTAACTAATGTTTATGTAGCTTACATTGTACTGGACCATGCATTAAATGATTTATAGCTGGAGGGAACATTCCATAATGTCGAAAGCTCCTGCAATTTTGATCGTTTTCTTACATATATAGTTTTGTAAGTACAAGGGCTTCAGGTAAACCACAGCATATATACCTAACGTGATCTTGCAAGGCTAACAAAGATCAAAATTTTTGTTGTTAAAACAGCATAGTACAATGACCTCCAAAAAACGTTCTTAAATAGATCCTTCTCACTTTTCTTTTACTGCAAGTCGTAAACAACGAATAATTATGCAAATTCCTGTATGGATTATTGAAATTAGTGAACCTAATGCACACACTTGTGTGTATGTATGTATGTTAACTGCTTATCAAGCTTATAAATTATGTATATATATATATATATATATATATATATATATATATATATATATATATATATATATATATATATATATATATATAAGCTTAGTAACAATTTACATACATACACATAAGTGAGTGCATTAGGTTCACTAATTCCAATCATCCATATAGGAATTTGCATAATTATTCGTTGTTTACGACTTGTAGTAAAAGATAAGTGAGAAGGATCTATTTAAGAACGTTTTTGGAGGTCATTGTACTATGCTGTTTTAACAACAACAACAAACTTTGCTCTTTGTTAGTTTTGCAAGATCATATTAGGCATTTAGGCTTTGGTGTACTAAAAGTCCTTGTACTTACAAAAGTATATACGTAAGAAAACGATCAAAATTACAGGAGCTTTCGATCTTCTGGAAGGTTCTCTCCAGCCATAAATCATTTAATGCATGGTCAAATACAATGTAAGCTAAAAAACAATAAAAAAAACTTTAGTCAATGTCAAATTGCTAAAATATCTTATTTTAATGGGATCCCCAAGGTACTTGAATAAAGCTGCTCCCTCCGTCCTGTTATACTAACCTACTGTTCCCTCTTATCAGAAATTAGCACAGAGGTTGACCGAATGTCTTACCTTATGCTTGGGAAAGTTTTTAAAATCACATTTATTGTCCTTGTCTGACTTCGTTAGTAGACTGAGAAAGTGTAGCAAGAGCTGTCTTATGGTCAGTCTAGACGACAGTGAATCTTTCACTAGTGTGCCTCTAACTTAAGTATTTCCATTTTTAGAAATAAAGCATTCAGAAGGTTTACTAGAGATTCCCATACCTATAAAGTTGTTTGTTGAGCTGATTAAAGTACGTATTGACCGCCGTTTTTAGTTTCCTGTAAAAGAAAACTATTGTGTCCGCTTTGTCCGTCCGCACTTTTTCTGTCTGCACTTTTTATGTCCGCCCTCAGATCTTAAAAACTACTCAGGCTAGAGGGCTGCAAATTGGTATGTTGATTAACTACCCTCCAATCATCAAATATACCAAATTGCAGCTCTCTAACCTCAGTAGTTTTTATTTTATCTAAGGTTAAAGTTAGCCATAATCGTGCTTCTGGCAACTATATAGGAGAGCCTACCACCGGGTCGTGGTTAAAGTTTCATGGGCCGCGGCTTATACAGCATTATACCAAGACCACCGAAAGATAGATCTATTTCCGGTGGCCTTGATTATACGCTGTAGCGGCTGTACAGAAAACTCGATTGCGCCGAAGAAACTTCGACGCATTTTTTACTTGTTTAGTTTTGCTGATAAAGTTTATCAGCAGAAATCTGGAGTTGCCATGGGCCCCACACTCTCCCGAGCTATTGCAAACCTGTACAAGTAATCCGTTGCAGTTGACTCAATAACAACAGTTACGTTTAATCTCCTTCCAGTTTTATAAATTCATTATGTTGACGTAATTTTTCTCATATTTACCCATTATGGTAAGTTCCGTCGGGTGTTCTCTGCAGCAATCAGTAGCCTTTCATCTTTTACTGAATTTAGCACCCCATCCAAATAAAGAAGAGTGTAATTTCAGGTCCTGTCTTTTGTGTCTTTCGTATACGTGACCTTGATTTAAAGTTAGGGTAATTAGAATGTGAAACTTTTGGTAAAATAGGATATCCAATGCCTTCATCTTCTCATCTCTATCCAGTTCAAAAAGATCTTTCTTTGACAAGAGAAATAAAACACCTTTTGATCACAATAATTTCTGAAAGTTACGTTAGTCCTCAGAGTTAACAACAGCGAAAAATATAACAAAATAAAATCAACAAAACCTCAATTAAATTTCCAATTTAGCTTTCACATACAGTAATTTACGTTGGGGAGACCGGGAGAAATTGCTTAGTTACTTGAGCCGAGCAGAAAATTCCATGCAAGATTGATGTCATGGTGTGGAATCGGATTGAATTTGCTAATGCGAAGGTTGTCTGCAAGTTTCAAAGTACCAGCATAATTGTTGAAGGAACCCCTATTAGACAGTTGGACTATTTTTCTTGGCAATAGGGTCTTCGCCTATGAAGACATCGCCACCTGTAATATGAGTTGTGAAAACTATATTGGAAAGTTCGCTAACAGTCATCAAAACAATCGACGTTACCTAACTACTAAAAAGGGCAGCCTTCTGGAAATAGTACCACAAACGAAAGATCTCCGGCCTGACTGGTTCAACTGATATGCTATTCTCAATAAAATGATTTCCTTTGTATATAATTTTGTAGTCTAATTTGTACCTGTTCGTGCATTAGGTTTGTTACAGGTGAAGAGGACTTCAGAGAAAGGCGAAATTCTTGTAATATTTAGCGTTTTCAGAGATGTAGATTTCTGTATCTGCAAAGGCTTTTAAACCAAGCATAATACGAATAATGTTATTTTAACCCCGGGAGCCAATAATTCCTCGACCCCAAGTGAAGTTTGTCGTTTAGAGAAAGGCTGTAGTCATAACTAATCCCTTTGTACCCGGGTTTGTTAAGCTCCAACAGAAAATCCTTTCCAAGCTCTGAACTTTTCACATACGATATAAAATGTGATTTGAAAGTCCCTCGAGGAAAGCTGCGGTGCTCAAATGAAAAATGAAAGACCTAGTAAAAGTTCTGTTAAAACTTAAAATGTTTGTAATCTTGCTCTACCATTAATTGTGTATTTTAATTAGTAGATTTATATATATATACATGAAATTTTTTATCACACTGTGATTTATATACATTCATGAAACTACAAATGTCGCTTAATATCCAATTCACGCTACTTCGGGAATATCCCGGATGGGAAATTATCACCGAAGGGAATTTTTAGTGATAAATGGATCGGAACCGCCGGGGGTCGAGACCCGGCGGTTCCGATCCATTTATCACTTTAAAAATTCCCCTTCGGTGATAATCCCCATCGGGGATATTCCCTGAAGTAGCGTGATATTAAGCGACATTTGTAGCTTCATGAATATATATATATATATATATATATATATATATATATATATATATATATATATATATATATATATATATATATATATATATAGAGAGAGAGAGAGAGAGAGAGAGAGAGAGAGAGAGAGAGAGAGAGAGAGAGACAGACTGGTGTTGATGTTTTGTTCTTTTACCTGACGGTCGGTTCCTCACCAGTAGGGGTCGTGGTTTGCCTCGTCGAGGCCCTCTAAGAGAGAGGGAGGGAGAGAAAAATAACCCGCACTGTTCTTAAAAGTCTGCAAAAGAGGAAAAGGGAACATGAAGTAGAAACACGACAAGAAATAAGGAAAGGCCAAAAAGCCAAAGAAACGACCAAGAATGTGAAGCCAGGGGGAGGGGGGAGGATATGGCGTGGGGGGACAGGATATAGGTGGGGAGGGAGGGATAAATGGGGAGGTATATGTAGGAGATGAGGCGATTTGGGGACGAGGTTGAAATAAAGACCTGGAAATTCACCCATCCCGTTATGAGTTCATTTGCTGAAGTGGTTGAAACATTAAGGAAGTAATTGTGGTCCCGTTTTTTTTTTCTTCTTCTTCTTTTTCAGTCCCAGTTAAACGAACCCAAAACTTGGGAGTTATTTGTTGTAATAGATGTTGAGTCTTTTTTTTTTCTTTTGCTTCCATGAGCTTTGGAATTTTTTTTTTATACTTCTCACAGATTTTCCTATAATATGAATGAACGATTTTGGAACGTGAACTTCAGGAAACATGGAAGGGTATGTTTCAAAACAAAGCTTTTTTTTTTTTTACCATGTCTATGAAGCCTTTTTTTCTACCATGTCCTGTTTTCATATCTCATATGTTCTAATATTAAACTTATTCTGTTATCATATGTTCTAATATTAAACTTATTCTGTTATTATTATTTATTAATCTTCATATTTTTGTCTTTCATGGGCTGCGGCGTTCTATCTTCGGTCTTCATCTAACCTAGATCATTGTTTATTATACTCATTTGTCCTTTTTGTATTTTTCAAATCAAAATATTTGAAAAACTGTATTGTTACTGAAGACTGCGCTTTGCTTCTATATTTATCATTTTCAAAAGCGTTTCAAATGGATATTTCTCATTTATCGAAGGTAATCTTAATAATTATCATTTTTATTATTATTAGCAGAAGTATTAGTAGTAGAGTTGTACTTTTCATCCTCGTCTGTAACTATTATTATAACTTTTCTTCGTTTTATCATCAACAATTTTTATATCACTTATGTTGTAAGTGATTTTTTTCCCGTAATGCTTTAGTTGTTTTGAAACCATGCATCGTCCCGTCGAATGTCCTAAATGAACAATTCACATGAATAGCCATTGTTTCTATGATTATCTTGATTAAATCTTGTGTCGTCATGATGTTTCCAATTTATTCTTGAAGGTAAATACGATTAATATAAGGCATCTTGTTTATTTTCAGGACAGTCATTAACACCCCCTTCTCTCTCTCTCTCTCTCTCTCTCTCTCTCTCTCTCTCTCTCTCTCTCTCTCTCTCTCTCTCTCTTCTGGGGGGGCAGGGGTTTGCCAAAAGTCAAGTCTTTCATGTGCATCTTTGAAAAATAGAGGCAAAAATATTATGGGTTGCCTGCAGAATCGTCATAATTTATTTTGTTTATCATGTACCTTCCTCTACTTCTTCTTATGTTATTCATATGTCCCTATTTGTGACGGGTAGTTTTCACGATCTTTCCTATTCTTATTGACTCGGCTTCTTACATAAGTCATATAAATCGTGTTAATTCTCCATTTATTATTGTTCTTTCATCTTATTTATCATTGTTTCACTTTCTTCAAAGTATTTTCAAATTTATTTAACGTTTCTTTGATCCGAAACGCTGGTATCAGATTTCTCAAAAAATAAATTCGTCGTGGGAATAATTAATGACAGCATTTGAATATCATTTATTTTCATACGTGACAGAATTGCCTTTAAACGAATGGTCTTTAAATGTGTATTATGTTGATTATAAATGCGTTTAAAATTCTCTTTTTCTTCTAACTTTTAAAGAGGGCGGTGGTGTAGGGTAGGTGACGATATTATAGTATTTTTTGAAATAGAACTTATTCATGCATTAAATAATTAAAAATCATTTAAATAATGTACGGTAAATTATTAAGCGATGTATTTGACATTTTGCTCAGTGCATCATGGAAAGAGTAATCTTAAATATGACAATATGAAAGAAATGAAGGTACGAGAAGTGGGAAAAATGACTACTGTAATTGCAAGAGGTAAGAGAGCGAAGGTGGAGCTCTTTGGAAAGACGTGAATAAAGATTACATGAAAAGGAAAACTTGGGAAGGAATGAAGTTGGATGAAAGAAAGAAACAGCGATATCGAATTCGGGTTTTTCTGAAGTTGGAATTTAGGAAGACTTAAAAGGGAAATAAAACAGTCGACAAATAGACTGAAATTACATACGGAAGTAGGATTGTACATTAGTCTAGTACGATCTGTATTTTTATACCCAAATAAATTCTAGTAGGACAATTTTGTCGAGTTAAAACTAAAGCTTTAAGAAGAATGTTAAGGTCAGATCGCAGGATAAAGTTAGAAGTGAATCCACGAATGAAATTACGAAGTTATTTACTTAGATAATGAGTAAAGGGTGATGAGGATGGCTTTGGCATGGCCTTCGCACCACCCTTAAGAGAATAGTGTCAGCTGGGTTTCAGTAGCCACAGGAAGACTTGGAAGACCCAGAATTACTTGGATGATAACTGTAAGGCGGGAGCCAGAAGATGAGTGGAGATCAGTGAAAGGGAAAGCACAGGAAAGATATGAGTAATAGATTAGTGAAAGTGAAAGCACCGGAAAGACATGAGTAGTGGAATTTCACAGCGCTGAAGTCGATGGTGATGAGTGAAATGCTGGACAAGGGATTAGATTATATGAATAAGAATACTGAATGAAGAGAATTAGTGGACAAAGGATTTAGAGATATAGGGAAAGGATGAAGACACTGGAAGCATAAAGCGTCAATAAAGGATATGACATCACAGGGCAGGAAATTACGTCAAATTTGGAAGAAACGGTCACTGAAAAGCCGAAGTGCTTGAGTGGAATTTGCTCGCTCCAAATGAAAGCAAAAATTACCCTTTCTGTAGAGCGAGAAATTCACCCACCGAAAGAGAGAGAGAGAGAGAGATTTGGCTAAAACTCAACATAAAGCTCGGCCGTAAAGAAAAGAAATCATTTATCAGCTGGGAAAAATAAAGAAAGAATAAATTCGGTTCCATGGGCCTCTGGAATTCCGAATTTCGTGGCTGTTGCCGAAATAATTGAAGTTCTGTTTAATTTTTCGTGAGGTGGGCGCTGGGAAGCCCCACGTTCAGGTCCGGACTCGGATTTAAAACCGATTTATGCCATCGTTAGGTACTGTGGTTTGGGAATTTGTAGCCATTTGGTCCTTCAAAGTTGCTGCAGCTATTTTGCTACAAATTCTGTTCTCGATATCAATTATTTTTCCACACTGTATAGCCCACTTCATTAATTATGCTGTAAATTATATGCCACATCAGTTATTTTGCTTATGATATCTGGAAGCTGTAATTATTCTGTTATACAGTTATTTTGTTGTGAATTATCTCCCCTACATTAGTATTTGGCTGTAGTTATGTCCTCTCATCACATGCTTTCCTCTTTGGAAAGCTGTAAATTATATCCCTCGGCATCAGTTATTTTGCTATAAATTATATCACTGTATCATCCAAAAGATGACCCCTCATTTCTATTATATTCCAATCCTTCACACCATTCATCAGTGATTTTATTTTACTGTACGGCACCTCATTAATTATTTTGCAATGAATTATATTGGTGCGTCTACTACTTTGATATTATTTTGTTGTAGAATATAGCCACCGCGTCCATTTTTTCCTGTGAATTATAACCGCCACACCAATTACTTCACTATGAATTGTATCCCTGGCACCAGTTATTTTGCAATGAATTATATCCCTTACATGAGTCAATTTGCTGTGAATAGGATCGCCCACACCAATTATTTTGCTGTGGATTACATTCCAATTATTGTGTTGTGAGTGCATATCCCCCAATTATTTTGTTGTAAATGGGATCCCCGCACAAATTGTATTGATATGAATTATATCCCTCCAAATAATTACCCTGAAGTGTATTGCATCCCCCAACACATATATTTTGCTATGGATTATATCCCCAACTTCAGCATTACTTAGATTTTAATATTATTTGTTCTCCATCGTCTGCCTTTACTGTATAGAGATCAGCATTCACCGGAGATCTTGTTCGTTGGCTGTTTCTTGTCGTCCGTCACCTTTTGTGCAGTTTTAAAGTTTCAAGCTCCAATCATTTTCCTTCCTTCAAGGAAAAGGAGATTAATGAAAGCTTTAAAAAGCAAGCACTCGTTTTTGCCAGAGGACAGCTCAACTAGATAACAAGAGTCTTAGGCTTTGCACCTATTTTTCCTTTATTATTACTATACCTATGTTGTTAGTCCCTTAACGGAGAATTTCCCTTAACATAGTGTATGTATTTTTCGATAATTAAGGAAATATATAATAAAAAACTCTAGCCATTCTCGGTGGAACTTTTTTGAAAGCTTCTTCGTCACGTCATTTAAAAACTGCAAAAACGATCGATTTAATTGAAGCTATATGCGTATGATTGGGAACTCATTTTTATTCTTCTTGGTGGCCAAACGAGAAAGTGCCATAAAATTTTCTGGGTTTTTCTGGTTCTAAAACCGGAAGAGGAAAGTCATTGTGTGGTCCTTATTTGGATTCCAGGTACTCATATTGGAGGTCACGTCATAAAGCAACATAACATTATTATAAAACCTCCTATGATAGTTTAGAGCTTTCTTATTCGGATACAAATTTGGCAGGTGATGAAGTCTTCGTAAACTAGTAAATCGTGAGAAAAACAACTGAACCCGCCCCTCTTGCATAAAAGGTCATTTCCATAAAGAACAAATGAATGTAGATAGATGAGAATGACACAGGGAAGGTAAAAAAAAAAAAAAGGTCACTGAGAGGCTGTTATTGAATGTAGCAATAAGAGCAATGCCAATATAATGTTTCCGCAATGGTAGAATATAGCAGAGATCTGCTAATTTAGTATGCGTACAATAGCATCGTTAATTTTCGTAACCAGTGTAGAGGTTTGAGTGCAATTTGTGTTGCACTTGTGTTGCACGGTATCTTGAATGTTTGTGACTGGTAGGCAAGTTTTTGGTTCTTAGAGCTCTCTCTCTCTCTCTCTCTCTCTCTCTCTCTCTCTCTCTCTCTCTCTCTCTCTCTCTCTCTCTCTCTCTCTCTCTCTCTCATGTACAAGTTGACGTAACAGTACCTTGAATATTTGTGTGGTAGGCAGGCTTTTGGTTCTTATAACTCTCTCTCTCTCTCTCTCTCTCTCTCTCTCTCTCTCTCTCTCTCTCTCTCTCTCTCTCTCTCTCTCTCTCTCATGTACGAGTTGACGTAAGCGTTTTCATTTTATGCGTATATTTACCTGTGAAAAACGTTGAAAACACCCGAGGAATATAATCAGATATGAAAGGTAGATAAAATACTCAGAAGTACTTGTCATGTAACCTTCACAGCAAATCTTGAGAATTCCTTTGTATAACTTATCCTTGCATACTCCCAAAGTCTGCCATCTTTATCAAATAGCAAGCACACAGTGACGCCTCTTTAGTCGTTTAATGACACAAGAAATCCTTCAAGGCTCTCTAAGTCTCCGGCACTCCATCATGTCGATGCCAATATCTTTTGGGTATCGGTTATTCTCAGGCATTACTCTTGTTTTCCTTTACGTTTTTGAGACTTGACGGGCAGTTGGGGTTTTATTAAAGGTTTTTGTTTATGTCCAGGTGATTTCAGTAGCGTTACTAATGATAAAATTGCACAGATACTATGTGGTAGCTCAGATTTGTCTCGTTGAAGACATGTAACCGATATATATTGTTACGTGTGAGGGTCTTGGTTGATCATGTATTATTCAATTTACGTAATTTTTACGGCCCTGCAAACCAAGATTACACGTAACCTGCCACTTGAAGCCAAAAGTTAACCTCAAAGACAGTCGTTAATTAGCCAAAGGTCGCCAGTTAAGGGTAATTAACCTTAACAAGAATATTTGAGATGAATTTGATTTTAAACGCAACGGTTCTTCCAAACATTCGGACGCGAGGCATACAAAAGCATCGAGATTTAACCTGATTTTTGCTTACCTAAATCTAGGTATTTTACTGGAATAACGGGTTGAAGCTAACAATATAATAATTAGGCTTAATCTAGACTTCGTAAACACATATACAGTAAGTGGGGGATGAAGGAGGAAACAAAAGAAATGCGAAATACAGAAAAAAGATAAAAGAATGGGCGAAGTTTTGAACAAAAAGCGACTTTACCTTAGGACGAACGTTGTGCGCACCAACACCGCCGAGAGGAGTCTTCGCAATTGCTTCTTCACTTCACTAATAGAATAATAGACAAAGAAAGGGGACAGGGCCACCTTCCAGACGTCTGCCCGAGACGGCGGCTAGTTTCTCTCTGAAGTTCCCTGACCGGCCTAGGTCAAAAACAGTCACCCCAGGTGTCCACGTTCTTGTTAAAAACATTCGCCAAGAGACAGGTAGGAAGGAAAAAGGGACCTTAGGACCACCTATTCTTAAGGCTGATAGGGAAATTTTCCTATAGGGTGAAAAGCCTAAATGACCTATCCCGTTCTCCAACGGATGTTAAGGTTTGAACTGAAGACGCTCCTATATAGACAACGTCTTTTCCCGGTCTCAGTCAGGCTGATATTTTTACAATCAAAAGTTACGAGGGCAGAACAGCAGTAATATTTGTAAAAATATATATATATATATATATATATATATATATATATATATATATATATATATATATATATATATATATATATATATATATATATATATATATATTTATATTATATTTTGTGAGTGGGTTTATATATATATATTATATATATATATATATATATATATATATATATATATATATATATATATATATATATATATATTATATATATATATGTATATACATATATTTGTGTGAGTGGTTTATATATATATATATATATATATATATATATATATATATATATATATATATATATATATATATATATATATATATATATATATTTAAACACAACACACACACATATTATAGACATATATTGTGAGTGTCTATATGCTCTAAATTTTTTATAACTTTAATTTCCGTAATGGAAGGTACACACACGCATTTATACATATAAATATTAAATATCCCTATATCCTTTTACCCCTCAGTGGGGAAGCACAAAGACAGTTTTCTGAAAGCATTTTGGGACAAAGTTGCAAGCTGATTATTCTTCTTCAAACAGTCTGCTACTCACCATAGCTGACAAATTACCATGTACATAATTTACTGTGTGGTTGAACAGAGTTAAAGAGGTTCTACATAAACTAATTCAATCGCTCGGGAAACCAGTTAATGATGAAAGGAATGCCTATTTAAATAAAGCAAGGAGGAACAAAAGATCGCTATATTTCGGGTATTTTCGTCATTCTCTTAAGGACAATAATCGTAAAGGGGATGCCAGATGGGAATGCAAAGTTGAAGATAAGGAAATTAGTCACGAATGGAGTTTGTCGTTGCTGATTTTGTAGATGATAAATTGTTGATCAGGGATATTGAAGAAAAACTGCATTTGATGAAGTTTGAAATGTTTTTGTAATGGGCAATTATTAACAGTAATTGAGAATATTAAGAGTTATGAGGATAAAGTGAAGTAGTTTGAGATGTATTGTAATAGGAAAATGAGGATAAAGTGAACTAACGAAATTATAGCAGCTGTTGTTGATTTGGATACTGGAATAAGGGAGTTTACTCGTCTTGAATTTTAGGGGCGAGTGTTACAGATGGTGGTAAGATGAGAGAAGCGGTGAGCCACAGAATGTGTGAAGCCAGGAAACTAGCGATGTGCTTGCAAAAGATTTGTACGTGAAATGGAATGTCTTTGGATGTTAAAGCTGAAAAGTATAAAGAGATTGCTTAGCCAACTCTCCTATATGGTGAAGTTGATGTTGAATGAAAATGAAACCAAAAATGATTGAAGTTGATTCCATGCAATGTTTGTGTGATATGTATTGAGTAAGAAATACTGGAAGGTGAGAAATATGAAGATACAAAACTGTGTAAAATGTTTAGTGGAGGGTAAAAGTTGAATCACATTTTTGAGGTGGTTTGGTCATGCGGAGATTTTGGAGGCAGACAGGTTGGTGAGAAGATATTAAAATTTGGAAGTGTTTCGAGGAAGAAGGAGGGGCAGACCTCGAAATTGTCAGGTAAAATCGAACGAAAGAGGTATATGAACGAGAGGGCCCTGAAACCCGGGAAGCAGGAGAAATTGAGAGATAAGATAAAATGAATCATTCTTTAGTGTTAGGGCAACTCGACTCGTTTACTTTCGTTTCTTTCTTATTTTAAATCTTCAGCTGACAACCCATATGAACAGAGTCAACAGACTATTATAAACCCGAGAGGGCTCCAAAGGGAAATCAGCCTGCAGAGAGAGAGAGAGAGAGAGAGAGAGAGAGAGAGAGAGAGAGAGAGAGAGAAAGAGATATCATAGGAAATGGTGGTAAATAAATAAATGTGATGGAATAGAAAATAAAAAAGATACACCTGAATTTAAGAGGTGTCGGAGAAAGCAGGACGTGTTCTGAATTTTTGTGTATCGGTTTTGTATTCCATTCCTTGGTATGTATTTATTTAATTATTAACCAATTAATTAATTATTTTTTTATATTTATTACTTCTTCCTATTACTTGTCTCTCTCTGCTGATGTCCTTTCTGTGTAGGTATAGAAATGGGCTAATGTTTATGAGGCTCTCTGTATAGGGACTTGCCATTGCTTCAGCTGTTGAAAGATGAATAGGGCAGTGACCAAAAACTGCCTGCATTCCCCTGTAGCCACCCATTGTTTTGACATGTTTATTACTATTGCCTCTTATGCCTCTTTTCAGTTCACAAATGAAACGGGTCATTTCAGTACAAATAACTCAATCAAAATTCAGTTTTATTCCCCTGAAATTACCGCGACGTTTAAGCCATTTCATGTGCATACCATAAACTTTTTTTACAACAAAACAAAAGCAAAGCAAACACAGGTGGAAAACAATCACAAAACGTAACAATACATTTTGTGGAAATGGATATGCATTGAAAAGCAGGGATTTCCACCCTTGCATTGTTTAATGGCGACCCTTCAACATATCAGATATGATGCTCATTTTGATAGATGGAAGACCTTTAATTGAAGTCTAATTAATGTCTGCTTTGTGGATATTGGCTCCTGGCACCTCTGCTGTGCTTCCATTTGCAACTAAAGCAGACCGAATCTTCTGAATGGCACTGATTGTTATCTATGTAATGTGCATCAAAGTGTGTTGCATGCTTTGTACTTTTATGTTTATTTTTGCCTTCAGTGATTTTGTTTATTTTATTTATAACTATGTATTGTTTTTAGGTAGATCAGTGTGTTTGCTGTAGTTTTATTTTTTCTTATACATTATATATATATATATATATATATATATATATATATATATATATATATATATATATATATATATATTTATATATATATATATATATATATATATATATATATTATATTATATATATATATATATATATATATATATATATATACATACACACATCTCATCAGGGGAACCATGGGGAAAGGCATCAGGTACATTTATTTTGCCAACGTTTCACGACTCAAAGTCGCACCCTCAAGGCTAGATAGAATTAAAATACAAATACGAACATTAAAACCAAGCACTGCAAAATCCATAAAAATTATGCAATATTTAATCTGCGTGTTATAAATTTGAAACACATTTATAAACATCTTAATACAGGAAAATACTGCTAAACATTAAAAGTATGTACAAAATATCTGTAAAATTCTAAAAACAGTAAAATTATATAAAACACTCAAAACCTAAGGCCATTCTGTACCTTATCCTCACAAAGGACGGCAGTGACTTAAAAGATTTTCATAAAAACAAACGACGCACCTTAGGCGATAAACAACTGAACAGAGGAGAATTGTGTATTTAGAGACGGAACTATCTTTTTTATCATTATGGACTCTTAAGATGGTTACGTCGTTTTCATTATGTACTTGACCTAAATTGTAAAGTCCTTATCATCGGTATGCGTTTTACATATATAACTTAGAGTGGTTTGCAGCATTTGATTGTTCGGGGCTTGTTAATCTACTGGTTTGGACAGACAAGGGCAAGGAGTGGCAATGGACCCGACACTTGCTAATATTTCCATGTGCTCTTTGGAGGAGTGTATGTTTGATGATTGCCCCCTTAGTTTCTTGTCTCAGTTTAGTTCTTCATTGGAGGGGTGGGTAGAGCTCTCGGCTAACACGCCGTTGGCCCAGCGTTCGACTCTCCGACCGGCCAATGAAGAACTAGAGGAATTTGTTTCTGGTGATAGAAATTCATTTCTCGTCATAATGTGGTTCGGATACCACAATAAGCTGTAGGTCCCGTTGCTAGGTAACCAATTGGTTCTTAGCTACGTAAAATAAATCTAATCCTTCGGGCCAGCCCTAGGAGAGCTGTTAATCAGCTCAGTGGTCTGGTTAAACTAAGATATACTTAACTTTTTATCATAGACACGTAGATGACACTTTCGCCTTATTCCGAAACAAGTTTAATGCAGAACGATTCTCAGAGTTTGTCAATACCTTACACCCTAATATAAGATTTACCCCAGATGAAGAAGAAAATAACAACCTTCCCTTTCTAGATGCTCTAGTTTCCTGGAATGAACGAGGCTTCTACACGGGTGTTTTTAGAAAAAAAGACTTACTGGTTTAGGTATTAACTTTTATAGTTGTTGTTTTTATAATTTTGAACTCAATAATATCTCAACTCTCCTCCACAGGGCCTTCACTCATACCTCTAATTGGTTTACATTTAATGACGAAATATATTTTTGTCCAATTATCTTAAAAATAACTGCTTCCCAGACAACAGAACGTTTAAGAAAATGCTAGATGCTCGGTCCCTAGATGGCCAACGGTTTTGACAGCACCAAAATATTTGCTAGCGTCCCTTTTTTTCATGATGACCTTTTCAGAAAAAAGTTCCTAACAATTTTTCAAAAAGAAATTTCCGGCGTTGAACCTTAAAATCGTTCCAAAAAATCCTTTAACAACCGGATCTCTATTCAAAACGAAAGACAGCGTAAGTACTCTTCTAAAATCTAATATAGGTGCCCGAGGTGTGATCACGGGACTGATGTGGGTTGTACGAGGAGGTTACTCAAAGTGAGAATAGATTCTCACAGAGGCGTAAGTTTTAGAACGGGCAGTAGATTAACAAGCCCCGAACAATCAAATATTAGGAACCACTCTAAGTTATGTAAAACGCATACCGATGATAAGGAATTTACAATTATACGACGTAACAGTCTTAGAGTCCATTATGATAAAAACGATAGTTCCATCTCTAAATACACAATCCTCCTCTGTTCAGTTGTTTATCGCCTAAGGTGCGTCGTTTGTTTTTATGAAAGTCTTTTAGTCACTGCCCATCCTTTGCGAGGGTAAGGTAAAAAATGGCCTCCCCATTTTAGTGTTTTATATAATTTTACTGTTTTTAGAATTTTACAGATATTTTGTACATAATTTTAATGTTTAGTATATATTCCCGTTTTAAGATGTTTATAAATTAGTTTCAAATATTTTACACTGATGTTCAATGAATTTGATTAAATATTTCTTAATATTCATGGATTATGCAGTGCTTAGTTTTAATGTTCGCGTTTGTATTTTTAGTCTAGCTTTGAGGATGCGACTATGAGCCGTGAAACGGTGGCAAAATAAATGTATACCTGAGTACGATCCCTTTCC
>NC_089788.1:63635219-63670219 GCF_040412425.1 Macrobrachium rosenbergii | reverse complement strand
AATTGAGAGTTGAAAGTGTTCCCCCATCTCGTTATGAGTCCCTTTACCGGAATGGTAAAACCGCCAGATATGTAATCATCGTCGGGTTCTCATGAGGCTGTCCGGGTAATATGAAATCCTGTATCCTGGGCTTCCTTTGGGATCTGAAAAAAAAAAAAAAAATTTTACGATGAAAGGAATTTTTTTTAATATAATTATACTGCCTTTTGTACTGGTAATTTTTTTTTTATTTTATTTTGTTAGTAGCTGGTAAAAGAATTATATTTTTGGTTTTACAGCTTAAAAGAATGAGGATTTTGTTTCCGCGTAAGCTCCAATGTTTTGAAAACAGGTTTTAGGTCTTTTGTACTAATATTATTGCTCACTGTTGTAGGTTTAGAAAACACCTTATTGTTAAATAAAAGAATTTATATACATTCAGTATTATAGTTCCATAAAGCTAGCTTTTAATTTCATACTTTTTAAAAGTTACCGAAGCTCCCAAATGCAGCTTGAATTAGTGATGACGATGTTGACATTATTCATCATTATCATTATCAACGCTTCCAGCGTCGCATGAATAGATGAAAAAAATCATTGTATTTTAACAAGGTTAATATCCGATCATTTTTCCCGAGCTCAGAAAAACTTATATTTATCTTAATTAACAATAATTTTCCAGAGTGGAGCTTTTCGGATCTGGAGTTAAATACATTCTTTAATTCCGTTATTGTTTTTGCTATTGTTGGTTTTATGATATTCTTTTTCTATTCCTCTCTTAGCTTTTTATCGGAAATAGACCATAAATAGGTTAAATGGTTTTCAGATAGCTCTTCAAGATGCGCGGTAGTTTCCAAAGGTAGTTTTAAATATATTTAAGAAAAGGTAAATCCTGTCGATATTATACGTATCTCTCTCTCTCTCTCTCTCTCTCTCTCTCTCTCTCTCTCTCTCTCTCTCTCTCACACACACACATGGACGACATAGGCGTCTGAGCGAAATTATTTCTTTGTGAATTTTCGAATATATGTAATGTTTTCATAAAACGAATATTATAAGTATTTTCTTCCATTTCATTATCATGTTCGTAATTATCCTGTCCTCAGTCTCCCGTTAGTAGATTAATCATATAATCCACCACATTATGTGATGACATGATTCGTATATTGTTAAGCTTATTAGCCACAATATTCGCCATTTCTTTTAATTCAATATCCGTCTGCGTTTTGACAAGCGGCGTTAATCTCCTCTTGGAGTCTGATAGTTATTTAAAATCCGAAATTCTCGTATCATACAAAATCATTTAATGTTTTCATTGTGCTTACTAATGAGTGAATATTTAAATATAATGATTCCTCGTGTCTGAAAGAAATACTCTTTTAGAAGGAGGCTCAAAATGTTTCATTTTAATTTTATGTTTTTGTCTTTTATTTCTCAGTTAAACCTTTGGAAGAGAAAAACATTGTATAATACCCGTCGACTGGAATGCCATTTCGTATTTCTCTATTGGATAATTAGAGCGCAACAGATTTGGACATGCAAAAGTTTTATTACGCGAAGCAATTGAAACGTAATATTTACTTCAGACTTTTAAAGTCTTTGTATTTTAGTCTATGGTAATTGACGCTTTCTTTTCGGTTATGTTGATTATTATTTAAAAGTTATCCTCTTTGGGAAACCGGTTATCCTCGCAGGATTTAACATTTCAGTGGCTATCATTTCCGTGTTGAAATTTATCCACTTTGGATTTATCCTCCTAGGATTTAGCATTTCATTGACTATCATTTCCTATGTCTATCGGGAGCTTTTCATATTTTCGACTTCTCCAGAGGTACAGGGTCAGTTTCAACCAAACTTGGCACAAAGCATCCTTAGGGTAAAGGAGATACAAGCTTGTTCAAAGTGAGGACCTGGCAATCCTCCAATCGTAGATATTTAATAATAGTTCAAATATGGTGGGTTACTGAAAAAATCTGTACAACTACAGGGCCAGTTGGTAGAGATGGATTTCCTGCGCTAAATTAGATTGGAGAGAATCGTGGGAGTGTTTTGAGAAAGTGGCTAGAGAATGAGGGTCACGTTTGGAGAAAGTTTCTTGAGAATGAGGTACTTGTGAGGCAGAGAATTTGGTAAATTCTGGAATGGCACGTCGATGGTTGTAATAGTGGTGTGAGAAGTAGCTGAAGGTATATGTGATTACAATCGGGTAAAAGTTAAGAAGGTTATAAAATGAAGTTTGTACGGGGGAATAGGGGAATGGGGGTGGGAAAGAAGTGGAATTGAGAGTTGAAAGTGTTCCCCCATCTCGTTATGAGGCCCTTTACCGAAATGATAAAACCGCCGGATATGCAATCATCGTCGGGTTCTCATGAGGCAGTCCGGGTAATATGAAATCCTGTATCCTAAGCTTCCTTTGGGATGTGAAAAGGTTTACTTCTGATGAAAGGAATTTTTAATCTAATTGTAGTGCCTTTTGTTCTGATAAGTTTTTTTATCCTTTTTTTCAGTGGCTGGTAAAAAATAACTTTTGTAATATTTTCAGCTTAAAAAGCCGAGGATTTTGTTTCATCATAAACTATAATTGTATGCAAATAGATTTCAAATCTTTTCTTACTAATAATAATGCTTACTTGTGTAGGTTTAGAAAAATACTTTTATTGTTTAATGAAAGAATATCAAGTTATGTTCGGTAGTATTGTTACATAGAGATACCTTTTGATTCCGTACTTTTTTTTTTAAAGAAGTACTCAAGTTCCTAAAGGCAGTCTTAAATAGTGATGACGATGATGACATTATACATCATCATCATCTCACCATCATCGCCTCCAACGTACATGACTAAATAAAGAAGAGCTGTACATTTTGACTCCGTAAAGAAGAATTATTAACGTCCGATCATTTTTTTTTTCAAGTTCAAAAAGGAAAAAATATAATTTTCCTAAATTAACAACAATTTTCCAGTATGCAGGAAATAGTATCTTGTTACTAAGCTTTCTGGATTTGGAGTTAAATGCGTTGCGTTAATTCCTTAATTGTTTTTTTATTGTTATTGTTTTATGACATTCTTTTTTTCATTCCTTCCGTAGCTTTTTTTATCGGAAATAGGCCATAGGCAGGTCGAATGGTTTTCAGATAACTTTAAGATGCGTTGGTCGTTTCCAAAGGTAGCTTTAAATTTATTTAACAACACGTAAATCCTATCGATATTCTGATAGGATTAGGTACTTTTTTCACTTCGGTAGAATCATATCTCTCTCTCTCTCTCTCTCTCTCTCTCTCTCTCTCTCTCTCTCTCTCTCTCTCTCTCTCACACACACACACACACACACACACACACACACACACACACACACACACACGATAAGAAATACAGTATACAGAGCGAAAGTTATTCTTGTGAGTTTATGCATACATAAAAAGCTTTCATACAATGAACATTATAATATTTTCTCCTACTTCATCATCTTTTTCCAATTAATTATTTTATTCCTAATCTCCCTTTGGTGAACAATTCCTATAATCTTTCACATTCATATTGACATGTGTCGTATAATTATAAACCTTATTAACTATAATATTCGTCATTTATTTTAATTCAATATCCGTCTGGGCTTTGATAAGCTGCATTAATCTCCTCCCAGGGTTTTATAGTTATTTTAAATCCCTAATTCTCGTATCATACAAAACCACTTAGTTTTTTTTCGTTGTGCTTACTAATGAATGAATATTTGAATATAATGAGTCCTCGCATCTGAAAGAAATATTCTTTTAACAGGAGACTCAAAATTTTTCATTTTAATTGTATATGTTTTCTTTGTCTTTTATTTCTCATATTAACTTTTTGAAGATAAAAAAAAACATTTTCATATTTCTTTGTTGGATAATTAGAGCATAAGAGATTCGGAAATGAAATTGTTTATTAAGTGAAGCAATTGAAATGTATTATTCACTTCATGATTTTAAAGCCTTTAGGTTGTATTCTATGAGAACTGAAGCTTTCTTTTCGGCTTCGTTCATTAATGTTTAAAGGTAATCCTCTTATGGAAATTGGTAATCCTTATAGGATTAAGCATTTCATTGATTATCATTTCCATGTCTAGCTGTAGCTTTTTAATATTTTCGACTTCTCCAGAACTACAGGATCAGTTTCAACCAAACTTGGTAAAAAGCGCCGTTTGGGTAAAGGAGATTCAAGTTTGTTCAAATTGGGGGGCAACACAATCCTCCAAGGGTGGCCATTTAAGAAATATAGTTGAAATGTGGTAGGTCATTTAAGGAGTCTTTACAGCTACCGGGCCAGATGGTAGGTAGGAATTTCCTGAAGTAAACTGAGTCGGAGAGAATCGGGGAAATGTTTTGAGAAAGTGGGTGGAGAAGGAGAAAATGGCGAGGCAAAGAGTTTGCCAGATTATAGAAGAGCACGTTGACGGCTGTAACAGTGGTGGGAGTAATTGATGATGTATATGATTATCATCAGGTAAAAGTTGAGAAAAGTATAAAATGACGTTTGAGAGAAAGGGGTGAGCAGTGCTTGGCAGGTAATTTAGGAGGCTCCAAAGGATTGAATGAGGTGTGTAATTGGAAGAATGAAAGGATTTCTAATGATGATGGAGAGAGTGATGCAAGAAGTCAGAGAAAGGAAATTAGACATGTGTAAAGATGTAGGATGAGAAAATAGCAAGGAACGGAGGTGTACAATGGTTTTTGCTGCAGATGATGAAATGTGAACAAGAGTATTGTTACGAGGGTAAGTTAAATCTGGATGATGGAGCAATGAGTGTTTATGAATAGTTGGAGAATGAAGTGATTGCTTCATAATAATATTTGGGAGTAAATGTAACGAATGTTGGTAGAATAAGGGAAGGCGTGAGCCACAAAATAGTTGAAGGAAGGAAGGCTGGAGTATCAATTGAATCCAGAGTTGATATCTATGAATGGATTGTAAAGCCAACACTCACTTAAATTATGCATTTACAGTGTGAATGTAAACAAAAAAAGACTGAATGAAAGGATAGGTCAAAATGTTTTGAGATGGTCTGGTCGTGTAGGTTGGTGAAAAGGGCATATAATATGGAGACGGAGTCCTAGAAAGTATTGGATGGATGGGATAAATGTGTTATCAAGAAGGAAGGAATTTAATATCCAGGGAGCTCAGTTTAAAGGTGAATGATGAAGTTTATGTAAGTGGGTTTAGCACACTGTTAATGATTCTTCTGTGTAGGTAAATGTAGAGGCTGATAGCACGGACATTTTTTGCATATATGCTTCATTAACAAATTCGATGTTAAAGTATTAATGCGGTAGTGACTGTTTTAGCTAAAGGCATCATATATATATATATATATATATATATATATATATATATATATATATATATATATATATATATATATATATATATATATATATACATTTATATATACATATATATATATATATATATATATATATATATACACTGTACATATATAACATATATATGTGTGTGTATGTATGTAAGTGAGCATTTATATGATGTATACAATATTTGTGTATATATATGTGTTTGTGTGTCTCGGAAAAGCAAATGTGTGAATATAAGGTTGATAATGAATGTCTGTATATGTTGCCAGAAAATCTTCAGTATGCAATCACTATCTAGTTTTCTTTAGTTTTTTTTTATTTTTTATTTATTTATTTATTTATTTATTATTTATTATTTTTTTTGCTGTTCTACGCGCAACAAGCAAGGCCCTCATTACCTGACCCGTGATGGCGAGTTTTCGTGATGTACCCTGTCAGTATTCACTTCCTCGCATACCGTTGACAGTTGATAAAAGTCGCCTGTGTCTTTATTAGGCAACTTGCTGTAATCGGGTCTGTGAGTTCTACCGCTTTTTTTCCCTCTTTCACGCGCAAAGTTTGGTGCCCTTCAGGTGGAAAATTAATGAATGTCGGAAATCCGAGTGAGCCGATGCCGTGAGTATTTGAATATGATTAACTTTCGCTGCCTGAAAGAAATTGCCTCTTAATGAATGCAGGTTCACAAAGGTAGACGACTTAAAAAAAAAAAGAGAGAGATTCAGTGATTTCCGAAAACTGCATTTGAATTATGCACTGATGTATCACTTATGTATCCATAATTGGCGTATCAGTTATGCACTGATGTATCACTTTTTCATGACGCCCGCTGGTGAATAAATATGCAGAATGAATATGATTCAGAAATACTGTAATTTCGTCACTATAAATGCTGGAGGCTTCTTACTCATAAAAGATTGAATTAGAGCCTCTGTTCTTACGAGGTTCTCATTCAAGTTAACAGACGTATTATAAGGATCGTTTGAATGTATCAAGTTCCATTATATGTTACGCCTATTATTTATGGCTAATTAATGATTTTCATGATTGTTATTATTATTATTATTTCGGTTGTCTATCGATGAAACGATCTAGATTCCAGTTTTCTCAGCCTCCACTCTTCATAGAATTAATGACCATTTTTAGTTTTCTGTAAAAGAAAACTATTGTGCCGGCTTTGTTTGTTCGTCCGCCCTCAGATCTTAAAAACTACTGAAGCTAGAGGGTTGCAAATTGCTATGTTGATCACCCACCCGCCAATCATCAAACATACCAAATTACAGCCTTCTAGCCTCAGTCATTTTTATTTTATTTAATGTTAAATTTAAACATAATCGTGCATCAGGTAACGATATAGGAGATGCAACCACTGGACCGTGGTTAAAGTTTAATGGGCCGCGGCTCACAGCATTATGCGATACCAACAAAAGATATATCTAATTTCGGGGTCCTTGATTGTACGCTGTTCAGAAAACTCGATTTGGCTGAAGAAACTTCGGCGCATTTTTTACTTACTTTTTTTTTATTTTCGCATATTCCTTCTTTAATTAAATTTCCATCACAAGTTTGTGCTGTCATACTAGATTCATATTACCTGTTAAACCATTTAGACACATAAACATTTAGCATTATAATTAACCGAATTTTTGTTAAGAATAAAACGTCATATCTATATATATATATATATATATATATATATATATATATATATATATATATATATATATATATATATCTTTAATCTCAGGATTAACAATGTTGTATTAATTACAAACAGTGTATGGTCAGTTTAGATATAGCAGAACTCGCACTCCGTTCTTTCATTTTCTATCTATCTATCTATCCATCTATCTATCTATCTGTATACATAAGTGTGTGTGTATATATATATATATATATATATATATATATATATATATATATATATATATATATATATATATATATATATGTGTGTATTTTATATATACACATTTTTTACAATACATATATATATATATATATATATATATATATATATATATATATATACATGTACATAGATATTTGTTTATATATATATGTATATATACATACACACACACACACACTTTTAGGGCATCGCTTTCGTTTTTAACAATTTTCATTGAAAGCAATTGCTTTGGTGACATCAATAGGTTTCTTGCCTTGTTGCAGGAATCTTCATATCGTCAGAGTTTTTTCCGAGTGAAGAAACAGCTGTGGTGACGAAAACCAATTAATGGAAGAAAGAAGTTTAAGTATTTTTCACATAAAACAGACGCGTGAGAATCTGAAAAAGATCTCCGATGATATGAAGATTCCTACAAGAAATTTGTCGATGCCTCCAAAGCAATATATATATATATATATATATATATATATATATATATATATATATATATATATATATATATATATATATATATATATATATATACATATATATAATATATTATATATATTGTATATATATATTATATATATACATATATACATATGAAGTGTTGTCACTAACACGCGGCGTGGCTTTTTAGATTTCTGCAAAAGAAAACTATTGTGCCGGCTTTGTCTGTCCGTCCGCATTTTATTTGTCCGCGCTTTTTCTGTCCGTCTTCAGATCTTAAAAACTGCTGAGGCTAGAGGGCTGCAAATTGAAATGTTGATCATCCACCCTCCAATCATCAAACATACCAAATTACAGCCTTCTAGCCTCAGTAGTTTTTATTTCATTTAAGGTTAAATTTAGCCATAATCGTGCATCTGGCAGCGATATAGGATAGGCCACCGCCGGGCCGTGAATAAAGTTTTATGGGCCGCGGTTCATCATTATACCAAAAGATGGATCTATTTTCGGTGGCCTTCATTATACGCTGTACAGAAAACTATTGCGCCGAAGAAACTTCGGCATATTTATTACCTTTCTATAATTCCAAATACTGTTTTAAGACACAAATTTTACTTAATACTTAATTTTCTATATCTTGGGGATAACTTGACTCCCAAAGGGCGTTATCACTGATAAGTGCTTCTCGCCTGGCCAGAAGAAAGTAATAATCAGACAGTCTGACCCAAGACCTAAAGACTTCTTTAAACCTTGACCTGACCATTCCCTGCGGGAGGACTTTATTCTCAAGGTATAGTGAATTAAGTA
Source organism: Macrobrachium rosenbergii (assembly GCF_040412425.1). NCBI lineage: Eukaryota > Metazoa > Arthropoda > Malacostraca > Decapoda > Palaemonidae > Macrobrachium > Macrobrachium rosenbergii. Next base: position 63,661,749 of record NC_089788.1, on the reverse strand, counting down.
TTCGAGCTGCCCTGCACAGGGCTGGCCTAATTTGTAGAAGATAAGAATGACTATGAATTTGTAACTTCATGATTGTATATAAATCAACCAGATATATATTTAATTGTAATAACCACAGTACCCTCTTAACATTATCTCATTCTGATATTCTGTATGCTGGTTTGAATCTTACCCGGGCTTGAGAATATTTACACTTTGTTCTTCATTCGGACATTAGACTTTGTGGTGTCAAACGTCTCTAAGAAGCGTGAAGAAATAGAAAAGTTGAGAGGGCATTGTGGCAATTGCAATTAGGTATGCATTTTATGTAAGAGAGAGAGAGATTCTTCAGGCTATGTAACGTTTTTTTTACCAAATATCGGTGTGTTATTGAAAAACGAGATAAGTAGTCTAAAAGAAAGTTTTATGTTGTGGCAACAGTCAACAACGCTCTTATCCGGTAATTGTATTTAAGTGTCCTGAAAGACAGTTTAAATGTTCTACAAGTGGTTGTCTTGACGTACAGCCCCTTTTTTAAGCGAGTTGCGTTTCATATCACAAAATATAAACGAAGTTTATGCGATATTTTTCATATTTTTTACGATAGTTTTACTTTTTTAAGAATTTGAATACATGGCAACTCTTGACGACTACGTGTGCCCGAGGTTTAAGGCCAGGAAACAACGTAACTCAGTAATCAGACGGACAGTCGTTTCCAGGCTCTTGTGTGTAACGGTAGGATTTTGTGTCTTGTGATTGATTTCCATATATAAACACGAAATTTATGTACACTGTGATTGTTTTTATAAGTTATATTTTTCTAAATTACTATTGAAACGGGAAGAGTATCCAAATGCAGTCAGAAACAGCGTGAAAATGCTGCTGCAGCCCAGTTTAGCTTCAAGAGCAAAGGGTAGGGGTGAAGTGGCGACTCGGTAAAGCTTGTTGGCGGTGAGGGAGCCTCTACCCGGGCTTCTGCAGAACCTGTCCCGTCCCAGAAGTTTAAAAAAAATGTTCCATGGAAAGGAAAGGGACGGTGAGGGACAACGCAAGTAAATCAAAAGAAAATAGTTATACCATGTTTTGTAATGGAAGAGGCTGTTATCAATGAAATGGCAAAGAAACCATGTTTTGTATGGCTGAGTGGGTCATTAATGAAATGGTGAAAAAGTTAATTGTAAAAATATGTGGTGCAGAAGTCAATGTGAAGTTCATTCACCATCAGAACGACACGTGTATGAAGAACATTTGTAGTGGAGGGCATCTAATAACCGATACTACTCAGCAAATACCCATGAGAAAATTTAAGCCTCTATTTACACTGTGATCACACAATGTTGGGCGCAGGGGAAATTGTAAACTATCTGAACTTGAAATATTATGCCGGTGTAACTTTGACTTTTAATGATAACTTAATGACAGAATGGAGATCAGGTGATCGTGATTTGACTTTCATTGAGTGTACAAATGAAGTGACTGAGATGAAAGTCAGCAGATCGTGACTGATTTTTATGAAGTGTGATAATTCAGTGACGAAGATGAAGAACAGGCATGGTAATAAGTACGGGAAAGAAATAGAGAAAGTGTAAAGGTGTTATACAGAAATATTCGTGCAGTACCGGATTCTGAGAATGTTTTTTATTTTACTTCTGACGGTTCCTGGCATAAGAGAACATGAATTGAATAGGCGCCATTGTTGATTATCGGCCACTGAGCAAAATTTGTTTCGCTTGTTAAAAAAAAAAAAAAAAATCTGGGTTAATAGTGATTGAGTGATGAGGAAATGGATGTCCCGTTGAAAGGAAACGGAGGAATAGACGACTGTATATTCGGCGGGACCCACCTTACCCCCAGGAAGAATTTAGATGAGACCCAGCTTGCCCCCCAGGAGAAATTTAAATGGGAACCAGCTTCCCACCCCAGGGGGAATGTAAGTGGGACCCAGCTTGCCCCCCAGGAGGAATTTAAATGGGATCCAGCTTGCCCCCCAGGATGAATTTAAATGGGACCCAGCTTAGCCCCCAGGAGGAATTTAAATGGGACCCAGCTTACCCACCAGGAGGAATTTAAATGGGACCCAGCTTAACCCCCAGGGGGAATTTAAATGGGACCCAGCTTACCCCCGAGGAGGAATTTAAATGGGACCCAGCTTGCCCTCAGGAGGAATTTAAATGGGACCCAGCTTACCCCCAGGAGGAATTTAAATGGGACTCAGCTTGCCCACCAGGAGGAATTTAAATGGAACCCAGTTTGCCTCGCAGGAGGAATTTAAATGGGACCCAGCTTGACCCCCAGGAGGAATTTAAATGGGACCCAGTTTGCCCCAGGAGGAATTTAAATGGGACCCAGCTTGGCCCCCAGGAGGAATTTAAATGGGACCCAGCTTGCCCCCCAGGAGGACTTTAAATGGGACTCAGCTTGCCCACCAGGAGGAGTTTAAATGGAACCCAGTTTGCCTGCAGGAGGAATTTAAATGGGACCCAGCTTGCCCCCACAGGAGGAATTTAAATGGAACCCAGTTTGCCCTGCAGGAGGAATTTAAATGGGACTCAGCTTGCCCACCAGGAGGAATTTAAATGGAACCCAGTTTGCCTCGCAGGAGGAATTTAAATGGGACCCAGCTTGGCCCCCAGGAGGAATTTAAATGGAACCCAGTTTGCCTAACCAGGAGAAATTTAAATGGGACTCAGCTTGCCCACCAGGAGGAATTTAAATGGAACCCAGTTTGCCTCGCAGGAGGAATTTAAATGGGACCCAGCTTGGCCCCCAGGAGGAATTTAAATGGAACCCAGTTTGCCTCGCAGGAGGAATTTAAATGGGACCCAGCTTGGCCCCCAGGAGGAATTTAAATGGGACCCAGCTTGCCCCCCAGGAGGACTTTAAATGGGACCCAGCTTGCCCGCCAGGAGGAATTTAAATGGGACCCAGCTTGCCCCCCAGCAGGAATTAAATGGGACCCAGCTTGCCCCGCCCCAGGAAGAATTTAAGTGCATCTGTCAACAAATGTAAGTTGCGCTCCTTGACCTTCTCTCACCCCTAGCTTTTGAGCTTTTAGCCGATTCCTTTTTTTTTCAGTGCAGTTATCAGATTTATTAAAAGTCTAGTGAATTTTACAAGTACTTCATGCGTAATATTTTGTAAGCGCATTTTATATATTTCTCATAAAGTATGCATGACGTACATATTTTTGAAATGTTTAATCACATATTGTTATGTTTATTTAAAACTTTTAGAGAATATGTTTTATTCCGAATTGGTTGATCTTTAAATGGAAAAAAATTACGGCAAGCAGATTAGTTTGGGATGACAAGTGAACGAAAATATGCAATATAAATTATGTATATATGTATATATATATATATATATATATATATATATATATATATATATATATATATATATATATATAGATATATATATATATATATATATATATATATATTAGATAGATAGATAGATAGATAGATAGATAGATAGATATGTATATGTATTTGCTTATATAATATGTATATATATGTATATATACTGTATATATATATGTATATATGTGTATTATAATTAGATAATTTTACTTTATTTTTTATTTTTCTAAGTAACTCCTAAACTGCCCGGACTTACGTAGATACCATAAATCACAGCACGGGAATTTTCTTTACGAACGCGGTAAAAAAAAAAACAACGCATTAAACAGAATATATCCCCTTAACATTATGCAATAGATACAGCGGATCTCGGAGATGTGAAGCTCTTTGCATTTAGAATTTTGGGTGAGGTTTTGTCACTTAAGGATATTTCCTTTCCGGACAGATAAAAGGAGGAGGAAGGCGATAATAGGGGAGGAATTTCGACGAACACAAAGGCAAGGAAGACTTGGGAAGACAAGGGAAGACAAGGACGGGCAGACACAGCATGAGTTGATGAGTGGAGTTTTGGTCTGAAGAGATGACGGGAAATGGCAGAGGATTCTCGTAGGGATGAAACTCATATGTATGAATGAAACTGTTTGTGGGTAAATAAGAATGACATTGAGCGGGAAGGTATGAACAAATGAGGTATAGAGTTCTTCGTAATATTAGTGAGATAAATGACTTCGGTAAATGAAAGAAGTGAGTCAGTGCTTGCATGACTGACAGAAGCAAGGATAGAGTCCACAGATGATTGGAAAAGTCTTGGCGTTTGTTGAACAACGAAGTATGAGTGAATTTTCTTTTATTATTTTTATTGTCTGTTCCCATATACGAGTATATATTTATTATCACCTATTCTTATAATTTGTCTCTCTCTGCACTGATTTTACTTCCCTTTGGGGCCATCTCGAGTCTGTAGTGTGTTGACTGTCAAGTAAGTATACCTTAGTTTTACCAGACCACTGAGCTGATTAACAGCTCTCCTAGGGCTGGCCCGAAGGATTAGACTTATTTTACGTGGCTAAGAACCATTTGGTTACTTAGCAACGGGACCTACAGCTTATTGTGGAATCCGAACCACATTATAGCGAGAAATGAATTTCTATCACCAGAAATAAATTCCTCTAACTCTTCATCAGCCGGCCGCGGGAATTGAAAGGGTTTTACCCCGTAGGGGGGGTTAGTGCCATCAGTGCACTTCATGCGGTGCACTGTAGGCATTATTTAAGATTCTTTGCAGCGTCCCTTCGGCCCCTAGCTGCAACCGCTTTCATTCCTTTAACTGTACCTCCTTTCATATTTCTTGGTTTTCCTCCTGTTACACCTTTCAAACCTTTTACTGTCAGTTTCATTTTCAGCGCTGAATGACCTCATAGGTCGCAGCGCTTGGCCTTTGGCCTCAATTCTGCATTCTGTCATAAGGGTTTCCAGCGGAAGATTTAATGAAAGAAGAAGGAAAGAGTTAGATGCTCATAGTAAGTAAGTAATTGAAAAGACACACTTGGGAAACCTGACAGCTGAGAATGACACGAGGAATGAATAACAGTGTTAGGGAATGTTTATGCTACCCAATTTCTCTTAAGTGGAAACAAAACGAATGAATTATTCTTTTAATGAATGAAGCTCGACCAGACGCGTAGGAAATAGGGATTGAGAAAACCAAAGAGAGAGAATGAAACGAATTCATGATCATTCATTCATTGCATTCATTTGCAATTTCAAGTGTCAGTGGGTAAGACAAACAGCGAGTTTACAAATGCAATATTCGTACTTAGTATTCATTTGATACGACAAACAGACATATACTAGCACGTAAGTAGAATGTAAGAAGGGATTAGGCACCAATATAATGAATTCTTATGATCGGTTAATTAGAATCTTAAGATTTTGTGTTAAATTGGAAGCTTTGTTAGTAAGGTAATTAAATTGATTAATGAGTCGTTCAGAAAATATAGATTTAGTGACCAACGAGACTGATAGGTATGCAGACTGATATAGCCTGCGTTTAGTTAAAGACTGACAGTCGAGAAGATTGACAGTTAACAGTGATTGATTGACTGAGAGTTACAATGACCTAACTGGAATGTCCAATTAATGAACATCATAAAATCATATTCGCTGACGATTTCCAAGACTTCGAGGGCGAAAATGGTCTCCAGCAGCTGACGGATAATGGACGACATGGGAGAGAGAGAGCGAGAGAGACAATAAATGGCAGAGAAAATGCGATGCAGAGAAATAAAGAAATTTCGCGTTAATAGCTAAAGTGCGATTAGGAGTAGGGGAAAGGGAAGAGAATAATGAGAAAGCAGACAGCATGCAATACATAAACACGAAAGCAATTGAAAAACGAGGGAAGTAAAAAGATGAAAAAAGTGAGAGAAAGAGAGGGGAGCATTAATAGAGGGAGAGAGAAAGGCTACATCTGTTCCATTTGGGTTTTGCTTATTTGTAATTTATATAGTCTTTGTAGGGGCTTTCGTGTGGGTGTATGTATACTGTATGTGTCCTCATTAATTATTGCACTCACATGTATCCATTTGCTCATACAAATACACGTACGTTTTATATATGTATATATATACATGTATATTTATATGTATATATGTATCATATTTATATGTGTATACATATAGCCTATGTATATACACATGCTTTATGATTCTTCTGCGTGTGTGTCATTTGCCAGAAGAGTGACACAACTCAAAAAAGGTGTTTTTGAGTTATTGATACCAGCAGATAGGCCGTTCTTTGTTTAATATTGTGGTAAAAACGTCTTATTTGTATTTGTAATACGAACCGCTAGAGGGCATGACATGTCACTATTACACTATAGAGAGTATAGAGAGTTTTAAAATTTAAAATGCTTTTCCTGAAAAATAGCAATTTTTGAGTTATATCACTTCTGGCAAAGGAGCGAATTTATGTATATATACTGTATATATTGTATGTATATACACGCGAAGAATCATAAAACTTTGACGTGTTATCAAATTAGTAGGTTGGCCAGAAAGAGGAGGAAATTAAAAACTATGAACAGAATACTTTTGTGTAATTGCTACGCATTTTCAGGGTGCACTGAATATGATAAGAAAATTTTTGTGCATAAGGAAACTTTGCATCAGAGAGAGAAAACCATTTACATGTAAAACAGAATTAAAACAGGAAGTAATGAAAAAGCCTTGCAGTCCATTCTTACCTCAAACAATTTATCTAATTGTTTTGAATCGTCGATGTCTCAACCTGTTTGCGTAAAGAATAGACTTAGTTTATTCAATAGGCTATTTGGAATAACTGGTGTTTCATTTGTAAATGATTTTATTTTTCTTTTGTACAAAAATTCTTATACCTTATTCAGTACATATCTAATTCACCGCATTGGTCAAGGGAAGCACAGTTGGGTGCTAATGGATTATGCCCACTTAATCACAAAACGAGGGTCATATTATTTCTAATATATATATATATATATATATATATATATATATATATATATATATATATATATATATATATATAATACGTATGTATATATAAATATTTATACATACGAAGATATATAAATTATATAATATATATATATATATACATATATATACACACAAGTACTTAGACACACAAATATATTTATAATTGTATTTATATATACGTATATGTATATATGTTTATATATACGTGTGTCTATCTATCTATCTGTATATATATATATATAATATATATATACATACATACATACATACATACATACATACATACATACATACATACATACATACATACATACATACATACACACATATATAACTTGCTGATCGTGAAAAGAAAGTGGTCATTTTGCCGTTCTTAGCCATTGGTGGGGGCTCCCACTGAAACCGACTTCGGTCCGCTGAAACACGTCCCTGTGATTATTTTTCCAGTGACCCTGGATAGACTCGTTTGCTTGGTTTGATTAATGATATAGGAGTGTTTTCGTCTTCCCAGTGTTAATGACAGCAATGAATAAATCACTTCGCCTGTCTCTAGAGATAAAGTCTAGGAGCATTCGGAGTGTTTGAAGAACGAGTAGACATAGTAAAAGACATTAGGAAAACAGTTTGAGTCTTGCATCTTTTGAAAGGGATAATGATGACACTGTTAAGATGAACGTGAAGATATTTCAGAGGGATAATTTCAATCCGCGCTCATTGCAGAGGGAAAAATTCAAGAATGAGGAAAAATGGGGAAAGGCTGATGTTGGAAAAGGAGTCGGGGTGAGGACAGAGAGGAAGCGTGTTATGCAGAGGCCAAATGATTTGATAAAGGAGGAGCATGAGTGGATAAATGAAGGACAGGATTTGGAAATAGATTTGTGTACACACACACAAACATACAGACGGAAATGAACATATGACAACGTGTTTCACAGAAACAAATTTCTGACTCACATCGGAACCGAATCCCGGTCTTTCCAGTGAGAATCCAGGTCATTGCTAATGCCATGGACGTTCACTCGAAAGACCGGGGTACGGTCCCGATGTGAGTAAGAAATAAATAAATAAATATATATATATATATACACACATATATATATATATTGTAGACATGTATGTATGTATACAGACATATATATAAATATGTTTAGCCTTATGCCATTTTCCTGTTTAGGAATGGGTGACACCAGAGAGGTACAGCCCTTTGATTTCTCGCCGTCTCTCTCAAAGTAAGGTTGCCATTTCACTGCTATTTTTCATTACCCCAGGAGTTGCTGACACATGTACAGCTCTGTGGATTGGTAGGGCTGGAGCGATCCACGGTCCCAGCAAATGGTGGCCATGAGCTTCACAGTTCAGCCACAGCTCTCATTGGCTGACTGCTCCCTTCAAGGAGTGGGTTGTTGGATAAGTAGGCCGGGAGAGATCCACGGACCTTTAAAAAGAGAAGGGAGTGCATAGTATGTTGTTATGTGGAAATTAATAGAAGGGTGGTTATATATATAAAAAAAACAGCGATTGAAATACTGAAAAGCGAAAATCAAGAGCGGACGGAGGAACAAACGAGAAAAAAAAAATCAAGGGCAATTTTTCAACAACAAAATGAAAAGTGAATTCCATCGTGAAAATGAGGTAGAAAAACATTTATAGGGAAAGATTCTGATAAAGCCAAAAATAAACTTTTTGAAAAAAGTGAAAGAAAAACATTTAGCAACTGCGGCGGGGAGGAAGGGAAAGAAAAACGCGCTCTCGAATTCTGGATATGTTGCGGAAATAATTGAATTTCTGTTTAATTTTTCGTGACGAGGGCGATTGGAAGCCACGTGCACGTCCTCGGTCGGATTTAAAACCCCGGTTCCCGTCGTCATTATACCCCGTTATTTCATTTCCTCCCTTATAGTGAAGTGTCGTTTGGGTTATTTTCCCTTACGTTGCATCCAGTTACTGTAATTTAGAGTAATCTGTAGGGGTGGTGTGAGCGATGCCATATGCAGGTAGGTTGAAACTACCTTTGAAATTTATGTGATCACTATGCTACTTCATAAGGCTTCTTTATGTGTATGACATGCAAGGCATCAAATAAACGGGTTTCTTTCCTGCTTTAGTAAGAAGATCACAAATGGTGTCTTGGATACCGCCTTCGTTTTCTTTCTGTGATTTCCTCTTCTGTGGTCACGTGATCTCTGCTGAAGAATGCTGAGAGTTATCCAACCCGCTGGGCATCATGTAATGTAATAGTGGTTATTTCTGGTTCATCTGTTGAAGATTTTAGACCCACAACTCCTCTCTCTCTCTCTCTCTCTCTCTCTCTCTCTCTCTCTCTCTCTCTCTCTCTCTCTCTCTCTCTCTCTTATATGTCAGTAAAGTAACGCAAGGTATAGTATCAGGGATAAAGGTACTAAGGCTTTCCTTCGCTTTTCCCTATATTTTGCTCTTACTGCCTTGCCGATCTAAAGAAGACGGATATATATATGTATATATATATATATATATATATATATATATATATATATAAAATATATATATATATATATATATATATATATATATATATATATACATATATATGTGTACATGCATATATACAGGCACAGACAAGCGTATATGTGGAATATATTTACATACCTGTATATGTATATATATGTATGTATGTATATATATATATATATATATATATATATATATATATATATTTATATATATTTGATTTATATATTATATATATATAAAATGAGAGAGAGAGAGAGAGAGAGAGAGAGAGAGAGAGAGAGAGAGAGAGAGAGAGAGACAGAGAGAGAGAGAGAGAATTGCAGTTGAATCAAGAGTAAAACAAAATATTCGAGTGAATAAACAAAAGAAACTTGAAGGGCAAAAAGAGTCATTTCCTCTTCCATCTATTTTAGGTATTCATTAGCAATAGCCCCCAGGGAAGAGTTGGCCTGAGTTTGAGGCGAATGAACTTTGTTAATTGAAAAAGAAAATCCTTTGTAAAAACTTTTTGAAAGGCGATTTTTGGATTCACCCTATTTCGGGCTTCATTATAACCGAAATTAATTCCCAATATTTACATTAGGTTATTCGAAAAGAAGATACTGTATATGTATATGTATATATATATATATATATATATATATATATATATATATATATATACACTGTATATATACACACACAATATATATATACAGTATATATATATATATATATATATATATATATATATATATATATATATATATATATATGCTATATAATATTTACATATACGCTTGTGTGTGCCTGTATATATGCATGTGTGCATAAGTATGTATGTATATGTAACATATATATATATATACATACATATATATATATATATATATATATATATATATATATATATATATATATATATATATATATTATACTGTATGTGTATACTTCAAATCTCATTAAGTATTTATTTTTTCAAGAACAAGGTTTTAGTTTTCATTAATTTTCCTTTAAAGTTTCACCTCAGCTTACATAAATTTTTGTTTGTCTTTAGACTAATGTGAATTTTCTAGAGAAATTTATATTTATAATCAGTTTCACATTCAGCAGTGAAAATAATTCTCTCTCTCTCTCTCTCTCTCTCTAATACACACACACACACACACTGCTAAACGTCAGCTTGTAGTAAGAAAAAATAGAATGTATGGCAAACGAAGAAGCAACTACACTTCTTACTCGTAGGTCATGCAGACTTCATCAAACAGCAAAGAAAACTTCATACCGAGAGCGCTTAACTGCTTGATTTTATATTTTTGTTTATGATATAAACTGAAACCGTTTGCAAATTCGAGCAGGAAATGGAGCAAAGCGATGACAAATCAGTTCTGTTTGCTTGAGACCTTTCCGCTTAGAATTAAAATGTTTGTTTGTAATATAGAAATGTTATATCACTCGGATGACCACAAGGAAAAGTTTTCGTAATCGCTTGATGTTTGTTATTAGTTTTCCTCGCAGCTTTAGCAACTTGCAAAGCGAGGGTGGTTAGGTAATCGTTTTCGGCAGTTTCCATCAATCTTCGGACCGAACATATAGTTCCCTAAAAGCTTATTTGGTGTATAGGTACCCCCTCTCTCTCTCTCTCTCTCTCTCTCTCTCTCTCTCTCTCTCTCTCTCTCTCTCTCTCTCTCTCAGTTTTACCTCATCTTTCCCGTCTCCCCCCACGCCCCACAACTCTCATCTGGAACTTAAATGGTGTAGGGATTATGGTAAAACACTTTTGAAGGTCCACATAACAGCTGGTCGTCATCAAGTCTTCCCGAAAGTGATACCGATTAGTACTTCACTTTAGATTTTTCATGGCTTATTTTTAAGAGGATGCCACCCGAATCTTACTTGAGGAAACGAGGGGAAATTTAATCTTTGTTCCTCTTGCTGAACTTCTAAATTAAGAGGTCGAAATTTGGAAAAAAAGGCAAATGTTCATTTTGTTGTTCGTTAATGACTAAATGGCTTCCAGATTAAATAAGTGAAAACGATAATGCAAATAATCATTTTTTTTGTATAATTAAATATTGTTTGATATTGTTTGACTGCATTAATCGCCACTTTATGCATGAGTAAAGGTTTTTTGCAGCTTCCTTTCGGCCCCTTGATGCAACCCCTTTCATTCTTTTTACTTTACTGTACCTCCATCCATATTCTTTTTTTTTTCCTACTTTTCACCTTCTCCTAGCAATTGTTTCAACATTATTTTCAGCGCTGAATGACCTCATAGGTCCCAGCGCTTGGCCTTTGGCCTAAATTTTATATTCCAATTCCAATTCCACTCCTATAATTGGAAAAATTGGAAATGGTATTAAAAGCAACAGTTTCCACATTCTGTCTTGCCAATCTTCTTTGGTACCTTTGTTGTTGCTTCCATTTCTCTCTGTCATCAAACTTAGTTTCTGTATTTAATATTCAGCAAAACAGTCTGTCTAGTACTGTATACGTGGTGCAGTTTTAGTTTCAGCTAAAATAATTTCTGCAATGATTCTACTGTAACGAGAGTTTTGTTTTATTTTATCTCCCAAGTTTCTTCATTATCGTTTCCAACTCAAAAACTGTGAATTCATTCGTAAATATATTTAAGTCTTCTTTGAGATTCTGGATGATCAATTGAATTATCCTCTCATCTATGATTCACGACTCTCGAATTTATTTCTTATTCATTTAAGATGATTTCATCGTAACATTTTTGTCCAAATTCTAAGGTTAAAGTTGAAAATGTACTGATGTTAACCAAATCCTATTTAGTCTTTGTAATCAGTTATCTCTTCTTTCTCGCGATATAATCATCAGTGTTATCGTAAATTCACTTGATCTTCGTCCTTCGTCGCTCATTTGGTTTATCAGGTTATCAATTTCATGTGATGGGTAAGAGAAAAAGAGATATTTGAATAAACTAACTGACCTGTATATTAGCATACATGCTTATGAAACAAAAAAAGCCCATAAAATACACTTTTCAAAAAAGCGTAAACCCTGCAATACGCTTCGACGCGCATGAAATTGATAGCAATCACTGTAATTCCCAAGCTTCGATCTGCTTTAGTTGCAAATGGAAACACTGTGCTGGGCCCTGGAGCCAATCTCCACAAAGCAGACATTAATTAGACTTCAATTACAGTTCTTCCATCTGTCAAAATGAGCAGCACATCTGATAGGTTGAAGGGTCGCAATCGAACAATGCAGGGGTTGAAATCTATACTTTTCAATGCACGTCCATCCGATTTTATTTTTCCCCTTTGTAGTTTTGCGTAGGGTGGGTCAAAAATGCTCGTGAAGAATAATGCCATGAAGTTAGTTAAGTATTGCTGCGACGTAGGGGAAATACGATTGATTTTAAATTGTATGAAGGTTATGGTTAAAGGTTCCATTAAGGTTTTGGCTTAAACTCCATATAAACAAGTGTAGGCGAGAAGTGTGAGTATGTTTTTATATTTACACGCATATATATACATATATATATATAAATGTGTATATATATGTATGTATAAGTAAATTTATGTACAGAATATGTATATATATATACATATATAGATATATATATTTATATTATTAGATACATATATATATATATATATATATATATATATATATATATATATATATATATATATATATATATATATACATATATATATATATATATATATATATATATATATATATATATATATATATATATATAGCCTATATATATTAACTTTATCACATACACAGTTGTTCTGTGCATTAGTAGAATTACTAAAAGGACCTGATTCAAACTGGATGGTATCTAACGGAGTTTTTTATTCAGAAAAAGTTACAAGCTTTCTTGGACAAACAGTCCACATTATCAAGTATCCGTACAATGAGCAGACGCGTAGTCCGGCTGTATTTATATCTGTGTGCTGGGTACTTTTAATCCTATAATCACCTAGCCCTTCCAGTGTGACTCCCACCCCCTCGTGATCTTGGTCTTGATTTCCAAATATTTTTGGACAAGTTTTCACAGGAAGCCTTGAATTTGGAAATAACAAACAAATGAAGATGCTCTTCTTTTCCACGCTGGAATCGATCTCAGATTCAATGATAACTGATGGTGCATTGTTTAATGCAGATCTCATTCTCTTGGCAAGTGAAAGTTCCAGTCTCGCCTGACAAAGAATGGCACCTTCATTTATTTCCTGTGTCGCGCTGTGGGTTACTGTTGCCAATACAGGACATTGTTTTGGTGAACGCGCGTGTTATATATATATATATATATATATATATATATATATATATATATATATATATATATATATATATATATATATATATATATATATATACATATATATCTGTATATCTACAGTATGTATTACATATTTATATATAATATAATATATATAAATATATACAGTATTATATATATATATATATATATATATATATATATATATATATATATATTTATATATATACATATATATAATGTTTGTATAGAATCACATTTTATATATCTGGGAGAGAGAGAGAGAGAGAGAGAGAGAGAGAGAGAGAGAGAGAGAGAGAGAGAGAGAGAGAGAGAGAGAATATACGAGCCATCCAGCGTTCCTCTAATACCTGGTGTTTGGGTCTGTTATTCTCAACACGCCTGGCTGCGATCATTACATCTTTCCGGGGCATCAACTTCGGCCGTTCCATAACTCGGCCTTTCAGAGAGCATCATCATCAGTCTAAGGAATGTTATGGGAGACGGGGCGTTATGGACTGCCGAGGAGTTGACTCCTGCTGCTGCAGGTTAAGCGTCGACTGTAATTTCTGGAGGGAGACACTTCATGGCTTTTCCAGTTTGCCTTCGATTTGCAGGTCGGGTTGAGATGCATTGCTGCTGCTGTTAGCCATCTGGTGGAGGTTGCCTGAGGTGGTGATCGTTATCTGGGTGCCAGAGAGACAGAGAGAAATTCGAACCTGCTCATATTTATGGATATAGTTAGAGAAAGAGACATTAGCCCGATTAAGAGTTGTTAAAGAAAGAGATATTAGACCGATTAACTGCAGTTAAAGAAAGAGACATTAGCCCGATTAAGAGTTGTTTAAGAAAGATATATTAGACCGATTAAGTGCAGTTTTAATTAAGAAAGAGACATTAGACCGATTAAATGTGGTTGAGGAAGAGACATTAGACCGATTAACTGTACAGTAGTTAAAGAGGGACCGGTTGACTGAGAAGTAAATAATGTCAGACAAATAAAACGAAGGAAATCAGTGGCTGTTATTTTTTCTGTAAATGTTCACTAGAAACTTTTGTTCACTGTCCCATATCGTAGGATAGGATTCTTGGTTTTCTAAACCATGACTCTTTCAAGGTGGCATTACTAAAAATTTGTCTTTTCCTGTGTGTATGCAGAGAGTAATAGGCCTATTATTCAAGTTCTTGATCGTCAGAAATTTTATGGTATGTTTTTTCGTTTTACTGTGTCCTTTTTATCTTTCAGTTGGTCAGGATAAACTAGAGGTTTTTGAAAACAAGAAGGTTCAAGTAATATTTTTTACTTATAAATCAAGTAGCTGGTTTGCTAATTGCTTATTTTTGCCAATAGATGTTTAGGTACAGAACTACCAATCAATAAATTTTTCTTAAAATTAAAACGTGTAGACGTAAAAGTAGGTGTAATCCAGAAGTCCGTCTCTGAATGGCCAAAAGACCAGGCCAGTGAACCGCTTGTCTAGATTCTTGCTTTCATCTTAGTTTCTGCTTAGGGGGAAGGATCTGTGATTTTTATTCTCAATAAATACTGAAATTCCCTCCATGTTGCTTACTTTTGCTGGTTTCTTCCTACGTTGCTATTGATTGGTATGTTGCAAATTGAGGAAGTTAGGAGTTCACGAGTCTACCGAGTTTGGTGCGTCCTGCAAGTCCACTATCGGATTAATGAATTCTCCTCCTTTCTCTATGTTTCCAGGTTTGTTCACCCACACCATTATTCGCTTGAGGACTCTTTGGCATCACCTTAAGAGTGTAATTCACTTGTTTCATTCATTTAAATAAATCTCTGAGTAAATTAGGCATAATTAGAGTCTCCTGAACAAGATGGGACTATTTTTGTTGTGGAAGCATTTCACTGTGGCCAAATGTGATTACAATTGTTTCCCTGGTGCACCGTGAAGTTACGATATGGTGTTCTCATGTAGTCTGGACTCTCTCTGTCTCTCTCTCTCTCTCTCTCTCTCTCTCTCTCTCTCTCTCTCTCTCTCTCTCTCTCTCTATATATATATATATATATATATATATATATATATATATATATATATATATATATACATATACATACACACACACACACACACACACGCATTCACATGCCGGGAACTTACGTTGACATGAGATGAATTTCGACACGTTAAATTAATTATGAATACATGTTTTGTTTTGAGGGCTTCTCGCATCGAAATGTCATTTCAAGATTTTGAAAAATCGCTTCCCATTATCTGATATGACAGTTTAATAATGCTAATTATTTTTTTTGTCTTGCCTATATATTGTTACTTCGAGCATAGAATTGCCGTCTTGTTTCCACTCTCTGCCTCTTTTAAGTATTCACCAAATGTCTGACTATTCTCTTTTACGTACATGCTGTGATTCGAGTCAGTGTTTTCGACTGCTGTTTACACTGTGGCATTTCCCGAATGATTTTGTATCCCAGGTCATGCAGTCCTTCTTTCATTGAGAAGCAGATTTATGGCAGTCTTATTTCCCTTAGTTTTCACACTCTTATTTTCTGAGCTAATCTTGTTTACCTTGATTTACGCGAAGGACGATATCAGTAGTGTAATTAATGACCAGAAGGTTAGAGTGGAAAAGGAGCCTGTTTTAAAATCCAAGGGAACGGCAGGCACAGTCTTCACAAAGGACAAAGTCCATTAGGAGGTTACTGTCTCCAGTGCATCACGTGGTGCAATTTAGACATTACTCAGGGGTGTTTACAGTGTCCCTTGGGCCCTTACCGGACCTACTTTTTACCTTTATACGTTACATCCATTCCTGCTTCCGCTCTCACGTCTTGCTGTACGACCTTTCTATCTGTGACTTCTCATTGCAGCCTGTTGGGTTTCTCCAAGTTTCACTTTCAGATCCGTGCATCGCATCTCATTTATTCGCTGGATCTCTTCATCTTGCTCTCCAACCGCTCAAGATTCCCTCTTTTCACTAGCATGGGCGCTGAATGGCTGAAATTGCCCACTGCTTGGCTTTATACCCCGAATTTCATAATTTGTACAAAGAGCATAGTCTTCGAGTTAAAGGGAAACGAAAATGTGGTGTGGGTGTTAGCGTATATATTCATAGTGTGTCGGTTTCTGTGTTCATATGATTGTGACGTTACAGTGACATCACAACAGAAAAATAAAGACATTTCGGTATGCTACTGTACGCAGGAATTTTTTTTTTAACTTTTTTTTTTGTCAGTTACCAGTTTGATTCATACTTTGTGGAATAAGAGTGATTGATTGATTGATTGGTTGTTTTCTAGAAATTAGTGTCACATGTGTTATATTCGTGGATAGGCGGGAGATAGGTAAGACAGAAGTAAGGCATATATAGTAAGGTATTTTAGAGCAAAACAGTAGCATGCAAGGTAATGAAGATATTTTCAGTGGATTGCCCAAATATTGTTTTAATAATTTATAGAAATACAGCTTGAGAATGTTCATAGGAATTAGCGAAAGCAACAAGACAAAGAAACGGGTGCATTTTGTTTGGAAGGTAACTAAAATGTTTTTAGTTACCTTCCCAACAAAATGCACGCCTTTCTTTGTCTTGTTGCTTTCGCTAATTCCTATGAACATTCTCAAGCTGTATTTCTATAAATTATTAAAACAATATTTGGGCAATCCACTGAAAAATCCTCATGTGATAACTGAATATTTTGTGATAATATACGAAGAATCAAGAAGAAACAAAACGAGGAGAATAAGGAGACGAAATATGCCTTTGTAAGTAGTTCGCTCCGCGGCAATCGTGGTCGAGATGAGCACAATCGAAAAGGACTTATCAAGAGAAGTGAGCGCGCTAAGTATAATCCGATACATATGTATCGGAACAATTTTTTTTTTTTTACCAGGAGGTAGCATCTGGCGATTAATCGCCCTTGGGAGTCGTATCTGAGTCCTTGTGATCCTTCGCAATCCTCCTTTCGCAGGAGTGCAGAATTAACTGCGTGCATCCTCCGCCAGAGACTTGCGTTGGGTGCAAGCCGGGTTGGGTGATTAATTCGCCTTTACGGTCGATACTCCCGTCTTGAGCACCCACTAAAACCGCCCTTATTTTCTGAGGCGCTGCCTATTTTTGGCTCTTGGTTATTATTTTTTTTCATTCTTTTGTTTAATCATTCTTTTTGAAGAGAACATTATAATCATTTTATTATTAACTAAAATTGGATTAATGGGTGATGGAGTTTTCCAAATTGAGGCGAAAACTGCGATGCACCTTAGTTTGAGAGCTTTTCGGTTGATATGTGTCTACGTTTAGATAGAAGCGTTTGTTTAGTTATCACTGAGTGGAAGTCTTTTACTACTAGTTATATGCTGTCATTGTATATTGTTGATTTTGTTTGTTTCATCCTTAATCCTCACGTTTTCTTTTCCACTATTGTCGCTTCCTTTTCTTTGTCATTTGGTGTGTTCGTTGCTTCGTTCAAATGTTTTGAGTTAATAAAAAGGATCTTGTGACGTTGAACATCAGCTTGGGAACCATGTTAAAGTGTTATTATTTTATGTGCCACTTATCAACAACCAAGTAATTTTATGTTGTATATAAAACATTACTTTAGCTTTATATGGTCACAAAACCGAGATGGACAAGCCCAAGCCATGACTGTTCAGTGCAAGTTTTTTTTAGGTTTGCCATAGTGGATACTGGTTTGATATGTCCTTTCATTTTTCTGTAAAAGAAAACTGTTGTGTCGGCCTTGTCTGTCCGTTCGCATTTTATTCTGTCTGCCCTCAGATCTTAAAAATTATTGAGGCCAGAGGGCTGCAAATTGGTATGTTGATCATCCACCCTCCAATCATCAAACATAACAAATACAGCCCTCTAGCCTTAGTAGTTTTCATTTTATTTAAGGTTAAAGTTAGCCATAATCGTGCTTCTGGCAACGATATAAGATAGGCCACCATCAGGCCGTGGTTAAAGTTTCATGGGCAGCGGCTCATATAGCATTATACCGAGACCTCCGAGACATACAGTAGATCTATTTTCGGTGGCCTTGATTATACACTGTACAGAAAACTCGTTTGCTTTGAAGAAACTTCGGCGCATTTTTTGCTTGTTTTAGATGTCCTTCATTATTTATTCACGCTCTGATGAATGTAAATATTTTATAACTTGAAAAGTGACTTTTGCTGCCTTGTTCAAGCAACTGCTCTCTCTGTCTTGCTGTCTAACCACTCAGAATCCCTCTCATCACTGGCTTAAGTGCTGAAAGGCAGAAAGTGTTCCAGGGTTTAACTTTATAGCCTAAATTTCTAAATTCATTCATTCATACGAAGAGCATAGTCTTAGAGCTAAATGGAAATTAAAATATATTGTGGAGATACACACATATATTCATCCTGTACAATACAGCACGAAGGAACGCGTGCTTGAGAATATCACTAAGTCCACGTCGGAAGGTGAGTGACAACCGGGACTTTGAATAAGTACTTTCGTAGTTTATTCTATGAACAAGTACTTTCGTAGTTTATTCTATGAACAAGTACTTTCGTAGTTTATTCTATGAACAAGTACTTTCGTAGTTTATTCTACATTTTCAAGTTCACACTGAAAATGTAGAATAAACTAAGAAAGTTCAAAGTAGTTTTCTCATGAACTTAGTGAGATTCATCCTGTGTATGTTTCTTTGTTCATAAGACTGTGGCCTTACAATGACATCATAGAAGTAAGAAAAACCATTTCGGTATGCTACTCTGAACACACGTGCAGTTTTAACTGACAGTTATGACTGTTCAGTTATAACTGACACAGTTTAAATTCTACACACAGTTGAATTCGAGGAATCTTGCCGCTCTCGTTGTATTCTTTGTAATGCTACAAACAAATAGAAAAAAGAGATAAAATGCGTAAACAGTGGTGTAAAAGTGGTTGAAGGCGAAATCAATGTTCTGATATTGAATTATTAAAGGAATTAAGTGAAGAACCAATTGATTTTTCACATATATTTTCATCTTGTTAAACATTGTTATTGATTACAATCGATAAAACAAAAAAACTATTTTTTATGGGCTATGACATTTTCGATTAATTTTCATATAATTTCAATTTCCTGAAAGCCATTTCTCATCTTGTAGGCCTACATTTATAAACATTGGGGTCTTTAGGTGTCCAGTCACTGATAACACCACGGAATCTTCAGTAAAGTCACTGCATCAGATTTTACGCGGTCAATTATTTAATTGAAATTTAAAGGAAATGCCATTTTCGGTAATATTTATTTTTAGCAGCCTCTTTAACTATTATATAAATTTTGTTTGTAAAGGTAATGTTGCTAACTATGGTAATACATTTTGCTTTTTACAATGACCTTTCATAGTTTGTGTTTGAGGTTCCATATGGGGTACACTAGAGAACAGATTTCTTTACTCAAATATACTTAAATCACATGTATGTATTAATAGATGTACACACACATGCACGCAAATGTATGTGTGTGTCATATATTATATAATATGTATATGTATATAAATATATATAATATATTATATATATATATATATATAAATATATATATATATATATATATATATATGTATGTGTGTGTGTACGTATGTATATGTAAATACGCATATTTAGTTAGTTATATTTACTGGCAGCAATGCATTCATTTGTAAAGTTTCTATTTGCTGTTTTCTGTCATTATTAGTATTTTACAGTCTGTACCAAGAGTTACCCAAGAAACAAGGAACGTTTATTAGTGCCATAGGCAAGGTTCAGATCGATAGAGTTCAATGAATTCAATAATCACTTTGTTTTGTTTGTGCCATCTCAACAAACTGCACTTTGCTACCACCTGTAGAAATGAGAAGTTGAGAACTGTAAACACACGCTCAGTTCAGTTACTCCTTTCAGTTTGGAACATTGCATTTGTCTCAGTTTAACTGTACAGTTTTGTTGAACTGACGAAATGAGCAACTGAGATACCCACACACGTGCAGTTTTAACTGACAGTTATAACTGAACAGTTATAACTGTCAGTTAAAACTGCACGAGTGTGGCCGGCCTTAGCAGGAACCTTTTTTTGTTTTCGTCATTGACCAACTTGAGTCATATTTCCTTGGGTGAAAGTAATTGATTGGTTGGTTTTGGTAAACTTGGGTTTAAACTATTATATTTGTAGACAGGAGATATTATGTAAGACAGGGTTAATGTAAGAAATATATAGTAAGGAATTTGAGGGCAAAACCGTACGTAGCATGCAGGGTAATGAAGATATTTTTGTGGTGAATTTCCTAAACTGCTGTTTTTTTTTAAGTTTTGTAAAAACACGGTTTGAGAATATTCATATGAAATAACGAAAGAAACAAGACTGAGAATCACATGAATTTTGTCGGGAAGGTGAATATTAAAATGCTCTTGGGAAATTTGTCATCCCCAAGTGATAACTGGATATTTATGAAAATATACGAAGAATAAAGAAGAAAGGAAACACGATGAACAAGATGACGAAATATGCCTTTGTAAGTAGTTCGCTCTGCGGCAATCGTGGTCGAGATAAGCACAATCGAAAAGAACTTACCAAGAGAAGTGAGCGCGCTAAGTATAATCCGATACATATATATCGGAACACTTTTTTTTATTTTTTACCGTGGAGGAGCATCTCGCGATTAATAACCCTTGGGAGTCGTATCTGAGTCCTTGTGATCCTTCGCAATCCTCCTTTCGCAGGAGTGTAGAATTAACTGCGTGCATCCTCCGCCAGAGACTCGCTTTGGGTGCAATCCGGGTTGGGTGATTAATTCGCCTTTATGGTCGATACTCCTGTCTTGAGCAGACACCAAAACCGCCCTTATTTCCTGAGGCGCTGCCTATTTTTGGCTTTGGTTGTTTTTTCAGCTTTTTTTTTAATTACTCGTTTTAAGGAGCACATTTTAATTAATTAATTATTACCTAAAGTAGGATTTATTAACTAAAGCAGGATTAATGGTTGGTGTACGTGTCCAAGTTGAGGTGAAAACTGTGTTGCGCCTTATGTTGTGAACTTTTGGGTTGATGTATGTGTACGTTTAGATAGAAGCTCTCTCTCTCTCTCTCTCTCTCTCTCTCTCTCTCTCTCTCTCTCTCTCTCTCTCTCTCTCTCTCTCGTATAACTCTAAATCACTTGTTCAATAATCACTGAGTGGAAGTCTTTTACTAGTTGTATGCTGTCATTGTATATTGTTGATTTTGTTTGTTTCATCCTTAATCCTCACATTCTCTTTTCCACTATCGTCGCTTCCTTTTCTTTGTCATTTGGTGCGTTCATTTCTTCTTTCAGACGTCTTAGAGTTAACAAAAAGGATCATGTGAAGTAATGCATCAGCTTGGGAACCTTGATAAAGTGGAATTATTTTATATGCCACCTATCAAGAGCTAAGTCATTTTTTTGTGTATATAAAACATTACTTTAACTTTATATGGTCACACAACCGAGATGGACAAGCCCAAGCCATGACCATTCAGTGGAAGTTTCTTTTTACTTTTGCCATAGTGGATACTGGTTTGATATGTCCTTTCATTTTTCTGTAGAAGAAAACTATTGTGTCGGCTTTGTCTGTCCGTCCGCACTTTATTCTGTCCGCCCTCAGATCTTCAAAACTAATGAAGGCTAGAGGGTTGCAAATTGGTATGTTGATTATCCATCCGCCAGTCATCAAACATACCAAAGTGCACCCCTCTAGCTTCAGTAGTTTTTATTTTATTTAAGGTTAAAGTTAGCCATAATCGTGCTTCTGGCAACGGTATAAAGTAGCCTCCACTAGACCGTGGCTTAAGTTTCATGGGCCGCGGCTCATATAACATTATACCGAGACCTCCGAGAGTTAGATCTGTTTTCGGTGGCCTTGATTATACACTCTACGGAAAACTCGATTGCGCTGAAGAAACTTTGGCGCATTGTTTACTCATTTTAGTTGTCCTTCATTATTTATTCACGCTCTAATGAATGTAAATATTTTATAACTTGAAAGGTGACTTTGGCTGCCTTGTTCAAGCAACTGCTCTCTCTGTCTTGCTGTTTAACCTCTCAGAATCCCTCTCATCACTGGCTTAGGTGCTGAATGGCAGAAAGTGTTCCAGGGTTTAACTTTATTGCCTAAATTTCTAAATTCATCCATTCATACGAAGAGTATGGTCTTAGAGTTAAATAGGAACTAAAACATATCGTGGAGATACACACACATATTCATCCTGTGTATGTTTCCTAGTTCATATGACTGTGGCCTTACAATGACGTCATAGAAGTAAAAAAAAACATTTCGGTATGCTACTCTTAGCAGGAAACATTTTTTTTTTTTTTGGTTATTTACCAACTTCAGTCATATTTCCTTGGGTGAAAGTAATTGATTGGTTGGTCTTGGTAAACTTGGGTTTAAGCTATCATATTTGTAGACAGACAGGAGATATTATGTAAGACAGGGTTAATGTAAGGAATTTGAGGGCAAAACCATTATGTAGCATGCAGGGTAATGAAAATAGTTTTTTTGTGGTGAATTTCCTAAACTGCTGTTTTTGTAAATGTTTTTTTAAAAACACAGTTTGAGAATATTCATAGGAAATATCGAAAGCAACAAGACTAAGAATCATGTGAATTTTGTCGGGAAGGTGAATATTAAAATGCTCTTGAGAAATTTGTCATCCCCATGTGATAACTGGATATTTATGAAACCGTACGAAGAACAAAGAAGAAACAAAACGAGGAGAACAAGAAGACGAAATATGCCTTTGTAAGTAGCCTAATTCGCTCTGCGGCAATCGTGGTCGAGATAAACACAATCGAAAAGAACTGAACAAGAGAATTTAACGCGCTAAGTATAATCCGATTTTTTTTTCTTACCGAGGAGAAGCATCTCGCGATTAATAGCCCTTGGGAGTCGTATCTGAGTCCTAGTGATCCTTCTCAATCCTCCTTTCGCAGGAGTGCAGAATTAACTGTATGCATCCTCCGCCAGAGACTCGCGTTGGGTGCAAGCCGGGTTGGGTGATTAATTCGCCTTTACGGTCGATACTCCTGTCTTGAGCACCCACTAAAACCGCCCTTATTTTCTGAGGCGCTGCCTATTTTTGGCTTTGGTTGTTTTTTCAAATTTTTTTTTAATTATTCGTTTTAGGGAGAACATTTTGATTATCAACTAAAATAGGGTTAATGGTTGGTGTACGTTTCCAAGTTTAGATAAAAACTGTGGTGCCATATTTTTTTGTGAGTTTGTACGTTAATGCTTTTGCGTGTGTGGAGATGGTAGTCTCTCTCTCTCTCTCTCTCTCTCTCTCTCTCTCTCTCTCTCTCTCTCTCTCTCTCTCTCTCATTATGGCTCAATCTCTTGTTCAAAAAGCACTGAATTGGGAAAATTTATACTAGTTCTATGATGTCATTTTATATGGTTGAATTTGTTTATTTCGTCCTTAATTCTCTTGTTCCCTTTTCCAGTTGTAATGTCTTTTCTTGTCCTCAGACAGATGGTTTGTTCGTCGCTTGTTCAAGCGTTTTAGAGTTCAAATGAATTTTAATGCATTGTAGTTGTGCATAAGCACGGGAACCTTGATAAAGTTGGCTCATATTATGAACAACAAAGTAGTATATATACAGTGTGTATATATATATATATATATATATATATATATATATATATATATATATATATATATATATATATATATATATATATATATATATATATATATATATATATATATATATATATATATATATATATATATATATATATATATATTATTATATATATATATAATATATAATATATATATATATATATATTATATATATATATATATATATATATATATATATATTATATATATATATATATATATATATATATATATATATATATAGCTATATATATATATATATATATATAACATTAATTTTATATGGCCAATACTGAGATCCATTCAGTCCAAGCGCAAATATATATGTTTATTTTTGCTGCATATGATACGTTTTTGTTATTTTTCCTTAGTTATTCATGATTTTATAAATAACATTTTAATAATTGAGAAGTGTCTTTTGCTGCCTTTTTCATACAGCTGATGATTGCCTTACTTTTCTAAACAGTATATTAGTGAGATCAATTTCGAAATTGCAAAACGAAAACGAAGCTTTTCAAAACCATACAGCCTACTTGCATTTTTTCCATTTTTTTTCTTTTTATTTTTCTCTTTGACCTCTGACCCCAATGGCGCGTCCCGGAAGGGGACTGTCCAGGCCTTGTTTGCTTCAGAGTCCAACTGGAACATTTCCACTTCAGGGAGTTTGGGCTTTATGGCTTTTTGGCTGTGCTGGAAAATGTCTGGGTTACAAACTTTTTTCTCTGAATTTTCATAAGTGATATTTATTAGGTCTGTATTATTTTGTTAATAATGATTAAGAAAAAATATATTAATAATATTGTTGTTGATGGTGTTGTGATTATTACACCAAAAGTATAGGAATTTCAAAGTACCGTGAATGATGATAAACCATCACTCCTTCCGATAAATCGTTTTTCTGTTGATTGGGTCGTTCACAATCAATTGCTTCATATCTAGAAGTAAATATGGAATTTCTGAATAAAGAGGAGGCTACTTCGATCATCTGTCAGTTCCCTTTGATGATTTCATCCTTCGACCTGAGAGAAATAACTCGTAAAGACTTGAGATCGGATCAAATAGCGTATAAAGACTTAGGATACAAGTGTGATGTAATATGAGATCTTTAAAGAAATTTAATGGATGGAGATCTAGACTTTTAGGTTTGAGGGAGATGCAGAAAATCACGCCATCTTTATACTTATGAATCCCTACAACAGAGCTCATTATTCGGTGCTATGGTAAAATTCTTCTTTAATGCCCGTAGGTTCAGGTCAGTCTGGAGGCGTTGCCTTTGCATCGTCACCTCCTGAGCTTCTTAGTCCTCGTTCCCAAGTTCTTTCTAATTTCTTGTCTTTTTTCGTCCACATTCTGTGTATATTTATATAATATATATATATATATATATATATATATATATATATATATATATATATATATATTTATATATATATATGTATATATATATATCCATGTGTATGTTTATGTGTGTATATATTATTCCAAACCACCGAGTGACTGAAAAACAACTTTGTTTGTTTTATCATGTTCTAATTATGATGCCAAGCAGCAATGCCATAACTGTGGTTTGCTCAGCGGGCCGCCATTTTTCCTCATACTGAGAAGTTTTGGAGGAGAATTCGGAATGAATTTTTATTGCTTTTAATGAAGGTGGCTCCGAGGTCTTCCGGAATTAATTGCATTTTTTTGTTATGATGAACTATGCCAACTGCTAATTAAATGCTCTTAATTTAAATTCTTTGAGACATTGTTGGATTGTCGAATATTAATCCACTTTTACTTAATTTGTGTATGAATTGTTGACATAATTTTCGAGGCTAAATTTTAGGGCTGTTTGATGAAGCGTCTTTCGTTAGATGTTAGTTGCTTGAGAAATTATAGTAAGTAAAACAATAGTTTTCAGCATACACACAACCTATGTATATTTATATACATATGTATATATTATGTGTTTGCATGTATGTGTATATATATATGTACACTATATTTATATATATTACATATATATATATATATATATATATATATATATATATATATATAGAGAGAGAGAGAGAGAGAGAGAGAGAGAGAGAGAGAGAGAGAGAGAGAGAGAGAGAGAGAGAGAGAGAGAGAGACTGACTATAGTTGAACCCCTCGAAGTGTAAAAGACTTGGCTTTGTTTCCTTAAAAATCCGCTAAGTCTATGGTCCATATACGTAAGTGGTGGGTAGTCGATTGTGATGAGTCTTAGCCAGAGTGGTAAAGGCATGGGCTAGCAACCTCATCCCAAACATTTTGCCTAGAACCGTAAGTGTAACACCGCTTAGAATCATCTCCGTTAAGGGGAAAAG
>NC_089788.1:63607719-63630219 GCF_040412425.1 Macrobrachium rosenbergii | reverse complement strand
GAAGCCCTTGCACGACGACGTCACGTCTGGCTCCGTGGTAGGCAAACCCCTCATAACATCAATTGAGATTTTCTATTTCAAGTGTTTTTTCGTAGCATTTTAGTCTTACCTGCGTATTTATTGAGCGTACTTAAACGTCAGTTGTGCTGGAATCTACTTCCAGAATGTTTCGCTAGCGTAAACATTTTCAAACTATTTTTACAAACGCAACAAAAGGTAAACATTGCAAGGGTCTGAACGCCACCACATATTTCATCCGCCATGACGGTTCAAGACACCCGCTTTACACTCCATTCTTCATTCGTCCATGCAGTATGTTCCGGGGCCCAATGACGCCCGGGACTTGAGGCCCCTGCCACAAGCGGTCGTTTCCGGGTTCATCCAATCTTCTCGCATGATATTTGATTAGTACTTTCTTTCCTTTGGGGGGTTTTCCTTACCCGTTAATCCCCCCCTGTTCATCTCCAAGGGCTAAAAAGGAGTGTCATGTTTATTAACCGAAAACGGAGGGTCTTTCAGGGTAAACTCGTATCTTTACATGACACATCACATATATTTTTTTTTTTGTCGGTGGTTTGACGTAATGATACTGCCTGTGTTGTGTAATTTTTCAAATTTTTGGAAATTTTGAAGAACTAGGAAGAGACTGGAAAATTTGTGAGACGCAGCACCAACACACTTTGTAGGAGAATAGAGAGGAAGTAAGAATGATTTTAGAAGAATAACCTTCATAAACAGATATAATAAAACGGTCGAGATATAAATGCCAATTAACGCATGGAAGTTTTCTTTACAAAAAGACCATTCTTGATTTAGCAGATATAGAGTAAATGTGGCAGTAACTATTATTATTAATTTTTCTTTGTTCGCCGGGGCTTAATATTAGTGGAACTGCGCATGGAGGAAAGAAAATTGCATTCGGATGTCGTTATGTTAAAAAAATCTAAGGAACTTAATACAACAAGAAGCAGGAAGATTGTGATGAAAATCACTTAATTCTAATTCAGTCTAGTTTAATGCAAGAATAACTATGTAATATTGGACTTCGCAGAGAGAGAGAGAGAGAGAGTGTGTGTGTGTGTGTGTGTGTGTGTGTTTACATGTTGGTACAAACTAATTCAGCCTAATTAAGTACTGATATAACAGGATATGGCCCTGAGAGAGAGAGTACATGTTAATACTGTCTGATGCAGCCTAATTAAGTACTAATGTAACAGGATTCTGCCACGAGAGAGAGAGAGAGAGAGAGAGAGAGAGAGAGAGAGAGAGAGAGAGAGAGAGAGAGAGAGAGAGAGAGAGAGAGAGATTTCATTACGAGCCGCACTGACTTAATCATCTTGTTATGCCACACTAGGGATTATAATTAGTAAATGATGAGCTGAGATGTGACATTCGACTCCTGGAGCTGCACACGTTAATTACATGGAGAGGTTATTCGCTGCCGTGACAGGGAATCTTTTTCTAAGATGAGAGCCTGTCTCGGGATGCATATGAGAGTGTTATGAGTGAGTGTATTGGTTGGGGGATAATCACAACGTAGTAATGTGTCAAAGCTAATGGGTAATTTTTTCTCAAGTTTTGCTTTTTCTACTTGAAAGGTTATGCATTACGGTAAAGTGTATACACGGTCCCTCACACCCATATATATATATATATATATATATATATATATATATATATATATATATATATATATATATATATATATATATATATATATATATATATATATATATATATATATAAATATATAAATATTCTGGAGCCATCCACTATATTGTGCTTGTGTGTATGTGTCGGTGTGCATGTGATAAAAATTCGTTAATTCACCTGCTCAAAAAACTAAGCTAAAAAAAATGCGCCTAATAGCGAATTGCTATCTTGATTCGCAACAGGAATCTCATAGATATTTTTATTTCTTTTCACTTAAGTCTATAATAATTTCTCATTACCTACATTTACTATATTTGAGCAATTTAATATCAAAGCGCGTCCATTGGGACTTGCGGTTCTATCCTGAAAGTGTTTCTAAAATATTTACACGCTATTTACTTCACTCTATATTCTTCATGCTTTATCTCTGGGGGGAAAGTCAATTTGCACATTCAATTACCGGAAACTTTCTCGAGGCTTCACACTAGACGCACATTTCTTTACTTGACTAGAAATTTATTATTATTATTATTATGCTGGTTTTCTAAACGGTAACTTCATGTCTTGTCACTCACGGAAGTACAAGTTTCTCTAACATCAAGTATTTTTGAAAAGTCTGATACAATTTACAGTTAGGTGTAAGTTGCATTTATCTTCGTTCTGAATTATAAAGACCGTATCTTTATCGCGGACTTTATAACGAATATATTCTTGTTGGTGTATGGGTTGGTTTCCCAAATTCTTGTAATTATTAAGAATTCTATTTTTGAACTCCATGAAAAGAGGAATGAGAGCCAATCCTGATGGTGTTTTGATATGGTGTCATTAAATTGGCGGTTTCAAAGGGCGCCACTGAACAGCAAAAACAACTCAGTCGGCATCAATAATTGGCACATATACATATATATTAATTATATTGACGAACTCTAATAATAGTTACTATTCTTTTCATGTTTACCTGCATTTGATGGATTCAAGCTCTCTCTCTCTCTCTCTCTCTCTCTCTCTCTCTCTCTCTCTCTCTCTCTCTCTCTCTCTCTCTCTCTTCCCGTAGGGGGTTAGTGCCGTCAATGCACCTCATGGGGTGCACTGTAGGCATTACTAAAAGTTCTTTACAGGGTCCCTTATGCCCCTAGCTGCAAATTCTTTCAATCCTTTTACTGTACCTCCATTCATATTCTCTTTCTTCCATCTTGCTATCCACCCTCTCCTGACAATTATTTCATGGTGCAACTGCGAGGTTTTCCTCCTGTTACACCTTTCAAACCTACCTACTCTCAATTTCCTTTCCAGCGTCGAATGATCTCATAGGTCCCAGTGCTTGGCCTTTGGCCTAAACTCTATATTCCAGTCCAGTCTCTCTCTCTCTCTCTCTCTCTCTCTCTCTCTCTCTCTCTGTCAGAACTTTTTACGAACAGTTCGGTAAGAGCATTAAAAGATTCCGTGTCTTCGTCAGTAGCGTAAAAAACGACTAGCGAAGATTTTCTTGTTTGTCTTTTTAAGAAAAAAAAAAAAACTACTAGATGCTTCCTTTAATTTTCCTTCCTCACTGTTACTCTGTTTTTCTGGAGCTCTCTCTCGCTTGGATGTTGTTTTATCCGCAAACTAGTTACAACGTGAACGGTATAATGTAAACTGTTAATAGAAATACAGTTAATATACTTCTCTTTTCACTCCTTGCTATACTTTGCTGTCTTGTTGTTCATCTACTAGTCTATAATATATACTGTGTGTGTATGCATACATACATATATATATATATATATATATATATATATATATATATATATATATATATATATATATATATATATATATATATATATATATATATATATATATATATATATATATATATATATATATATATATATATATATATATATATATACTGTATATATAT
The DNA here is from genome assembly GCF_040412425.1 of Macrobrachium rosenbergii. NCBI lineage: Eukaryota > Metazoa > Arthropoda > Malacostraca > Decapoda > Palaemonidae > Macrobrachium > Macrobrachium rosenbergii. The sequence continues at coordinate 63,626,663 of NC_089788.1, read as the reverse complement.
TATTTGTATTATATAAATTGTATATAAAATCAAGGCAGAGTGAGATATAACGAAATGACCCCAAAAAGTTCTACCTTGTAGAAAACCTAATGCCCTTTCATTAGTGATGCAAGTGTCTTGACTAATATTATTCCTGTGCTTACGACGATTACTTGTGTTTCTGCAGAACAGTCAGTTGCTGGCCTCATTTCGTTGCAGACCTCGAGGAAAACTGTTGAATGAAATGTGATGGAAATTGATACTATAATACCTTTCAAAACTCTTGATGGCAAAGGTCACGTGACATGTCCGTCATTATTGAATTTCACTGAAGATTAGATGATCTCCAGAACGGCTGCTGGAAATTCTAAATATTTTACATGCGATATCTACATTTCAGGGACCGCGAGTCATCGTTTTTCTCAAATATCTTCCAAACTAATTATTTGATCGAAATGGTACCTTGACACAGTGTTCAAGACATCTCCCGCTAATTTTTGGTAATATAGTGCATTGTCAAATGGTTTTAGTTAAGGCGTTTACTATTGACGTACATTGTGTCAAGCTTCGCCAAACTATGCTTTCGAACATCCTATATCCCCATTCCGTCCCTGCCTCTCCCTTCCCCTCCTCATCCCTCCCTCAACCCACTTCTTGGCCTTCCCATCTCCGGTCCCCCTTTCCTGTCTATGAGGGATAGCGGACGTTCGATTGAGCAGAACAGTCCTCCTGACTCATGCGACTTTGCCTTTAAAAGTCAAGAGTAAACTCCTTAACTAACACCATTTGACAATGCACTATATTGCCAAAAATTAGCGGGAGGTGTCTTGTACTGTGTCAAAGTACCATTTCGATCAAATTAGTTTGAAAGATATTTCAAGGAAAACGATGACTCGCGGTCCCTGAAATGGATAGTAGGATTAAAAAAGAAAGTTGTGAAATTGATGTCAATCCGCATGCAAATCAGTCTGTGGTGACCACGTAACGTGACTCAAAATTTGTGGTTTATGTAATTTTGACACCATTTATCCGGTTTCTTGCAAACTTGCAATATAATCCACCGTAAGTGGACAGAGGGGATCATGCGGGTCAAGGCACTCATTTGCATACATTGCGTGGCCGTTTGCGTTATGTGACAGGACTGCCATTACGTTTAACGTTAAAACAGTATCTTCTCCAGAACGCCACAGGGAAATTGTTTATTTTACTTGAAGGTAGGGTGTGAGTGCAGAAGGCAACTGATAGTTAATTTTGTATCAGCCCGTGTGCAAATTAGGTTTTGTGGGTTATGTTGATGATGTATGTGTTGAAGCCCGGCATCAGTAGTTTATCATTTATCATCATTAATATAATTTTAGTTATTTATTTTAGGTATATTATGCACTGAATTTGTTCTCTTATGGAAGACTGAGGTGGCTACCTGGAGGTAAAGAGGTCCTTGAATTGCATGTGGGTAGTTCAACGAAACTTGTCTACTGGAGTTTTTGAAAGCAGAGGCCTAAGTTCAAGGACCACTTTACCTTTAGGTAAGACACCTGGGTCCTCCATAAGAGAACATTGTCCTTGTGAATGAATTGCTTGCGATCTTTTCTCTGTAAAATTGCTTTTTCGTCTTGAATTAATGTAGTATAAGATTACGTATCAGTAAATAAATTAGATAACCAGTATAGATATGAAATCTTTTGTTGCTCTCTGAAGTGGTTTCCATTACCTTGCACACACTTCTACCAAAGAAATTGGAAAGGTTAAGATTAAAGTCACCCTTTTTCTTTTTGTTAGTCTGTCTCTGCATGATAATTATCTCAAAACGTCAGTGATGCTTTACAGTGAGTATTTTACGGAAGGGTGGGCTACGTGCCAAGGAGTTGATTGAATTTGGAGATTAATCCAAATCAGGAGCCAGGATTGGTTTTTCATATGGAAATATATCAAAAGGTTGTAGATGGATTTCATTGGAATCTTGTGGAAGGCCGGTTCTGTAGACCAGTGAACAGTTGATTGGATAGAAGAAATGAATTGATTAAATTTTGATATGGACCATACACAGAGCTGGGAGTTGTATTTTTGTCATATTATGTTTCATATTTTATATTAGTGTTTACTTATTGTTTCCGTACTATGATTTCTTCGCTATGATATGGGCCTAAATATATTAAAAAGCTGTCTGATTGTGAAATAATGGTTCCCTTCGTTGGCTGCAGAGATAGGATGGGTTTTTTTTGTGTGTTTGTGTTTTATGTTTTTTTACATTGTATTGGTGGCGATTTAAGGAAACGTCACAGATTTGGTAGAGTAATCCTTATGTAATGTCATATAGTATAGCATTCTTCAAATCAAGTTTCTGTGTCTCATTCTCCATCTCCCTCTCCAACTGCGTTTGAGATTTTGAGGGAAAAATTTTTAATTAAGATTAAATTAACACGAACTCTTAATAAGTTTGTTCTTGAGAAAGGTCCCCCGCCCTCTCTCTCTCTCTCTCTCTCTCTCTCTCTCTCTCTCTCTCTCTCTCTCTCTCTCCCCCGACTAAAAGTTTTCTCATTGACTTCCAATGACGTTATTGGTTTTCTCCTATTCTCTATTAACTTTATCATTTCGTTGAAGAATTTCCTCCCACTTTTTTTTTCTTCCGCCTCTTCACCTCGCGTGATGTGTTGGGAAGATGACCACCTATTTCGAACGGATGGCGGATGGCCCTTTCGATCAGTGGTTTATTGTTTATTGATGTTGTTCTTATTGGTGTTGTAATTGTTGTTGTTTTGTCAAAGGGGCTCTTTCTTTTAGGATTGCGTTGTCATAAATGGTTTTAATTTCGTGTTTGAATCGTTGTTGGTTTTGTTTGCAATGCTTCCGGATTTGTTCAGTTTTCACGCTTTCGTTGTAGTTATAATGTTGTTGTAGTGTTAAGTCATCTACATCTTTTGTAGGTTGTTCCCTTATGGTATCGTGAAGTCATCCCGATGACTTGTAGGTTGTTCTCTTAAGGTATCGTCAAGTCATCCCGATGTTGTAGGTTGTTCTCTTATGGTATCATTAAGTCATCCCGATGTTGTAGGTTGTTCTCTCGTGGTATCGTTAAGTCATTCCGATGTTGTAGATTGTTCTCTTATGGAATCGTTAAGTCATCCCGATGTTGTAGGTTGTTGTCTCTAGGTATCGTTAAGTCATCCCGACGTTGTAGGTTGTTCTCTCATGGTATCGATAAGTCATCCCGATGTTGTAAGTTGTTCTCTCATGGTATCGATAAGTCATCCCGATGTTGTAGGTTGCTCTCTTATGGAATCGATAAGTCATCCCGATGTTGTAGGTTGGTTAAGTCATCCCGATGTTGTAGGTTGTCATGGTATCGATAAGTCATCCCGATGTTGTAGGTTGTTCTCTCATGGTATCGTTAAGTCATCCCGATGTTGTAGGTTGTTCTCTCATGGTATCTTAAGTCATCCCGATGTTCATCTCATGGATGTCATCCCGATGTTGTAGGTTGTTCTCTCATGGTATCGATAAGTCATCCCGATGTTGTAGGTTGTTCTCTCTTGGTATCGATAAGTCATCCCAATGTTGTAGGTTGTTCTCTCATGGTATCGATAAGTCATCCCGATGTTGTAGGTTGTTCTCTTATGGTATCGTTAAGTCATCCCGATGTTGTAGGTTGTTCTCTCATGGTATCGTTAAGTCATTCCGATGTTGTAGGTTGTTCTCTCTTGGTATCGTTAAGTCATTCCGATGTTGTAGGTTGTTCTCTCGATCGTTAAGTCATTCCGATGTTGTATAGGTTGTTCTCTCTTGGTATCGTTAAGTCATTCCGATGTTTAGGTTGTTCGTTAAGTCATTCCGATGTTGTAGGTTGTCATGTTGTAGGTTGTATCGATAAGTCATCCCGATGTTGTAGGTTGTTGTATCGATAAGTCATCCCGATGTTGTAGGTTGTTCTCTCTTGGTATCGGTCATCGATGTTGTAGGTTGTTCATCGTTAAGTCATCCCGATGTTGTAGGTTGTTCTCTCTGTCATCCCGTTAGGTCATCGATGTCATGTTGTAGGTTGTTCTCTCTTGGTCGTTAAGTCATCCCGATGTTGTAGGTTGTTCTCTCTTGGTATCGTTGTCATCCCGAGGTTGTTCTCTCGTTAAGTCATCCCGATGTTGTATGGTATCGTTAAGTCGATGTTGTAAGGTTGTTCTTATGGTATCGTTAAGTCATGATGTTGTAGGTTGTTCTCTCTTGGTATCGTTAAGTCATCCCGATGTTGTAGGTTGATGGTATCGATAAGTCATCCCGATGTTGTAGGTTGTTCTCTCTTGGTATCGTTAAGTCATCCCGATGTTGTAGGTTGTTCTCTCTTGGTATCGTTAAGTCATCCCGATGTTGTAGGTTGTTCTCTCTTGGTATCGTTAAGTCATCCCGATGTTGTAGGTTGTTCTCTTGGTATCGAGTCAAGTCAGTCATCCCGATGTTGTAGTATCGTTGTTCCCGATGTTGTAGGTTGTTCTCTTATGGTATCGGTCATCGATGTTGTAAGTCATCCCGATGTTGTAGTTGTTGTATCGTTAAGTCATCCCGATGTTGTATCATGGTTAAGTCATCCCAGTGTTGTAGGTTGTTTTCTTATGGATGTTGTAGGTTGTTCTCTTATGGTATCGTTAAGTCATCCGATGTTGAGGTTGTTCTCTCATGGTATCGATAAGTCAACCCGATGTTGTAGATTGTTCTCTTATGGTATCATAAGTCATCCCAAGTAGGTTGTTCATCCATGGTATCGTTTAGGTTGTTCTCTTATGGTATCGTTAAGGTTGTCATCCCGATGTTGTAGGTTGTTCTGTCATGGTATCGATAAGTCTGTATGGTCATCCCAATGTTGTAGGTTGTTAAAGGTTGTTCATGGTATCGATAAGTCATCCCGATGTTGATTGTTCTCTCGTGGTATCGATAAGTCATCCCAATGTTGTAGGTTGTTCCCGATGTATGTCATTCCGATGTTGTAGGTTGTTCTCTTATGGTATCGTTGTCATCCCGATGTTGTAGGTTGTTCTCTCATCCAAGTCATCCCGATGTTGTAGGTTGTTCTCTTATGGTATCGTTAAGTCATCCCGATGTTGTAGGTTGTTCTCTCATGGTATCGTTAAGTCATCCCGATGTTGTAGGTTGTTCTCTCATGGTATCGTTAAGTCATCCCGATGTTGTAGGTTGTTCTCTCATGCTATTGTCAAGTCATCCCGATGTTGTAGGTTGTTCTCTTATGGTATCGTTAAGTCATCCCGATGTTGTAGGTTGTTCTCTCATGGTATTGTCAAGTCATCCCGATGTTGTAGGTTGTTCTCTTATGGTATCGGGAAGTGTAATATACATAGATTTTTAATTCATTCATTCATTATTTGAGGTCGCAATTAGGATGTTATGGCATACGAAGTGTTTTAATTGGCTTTACAAGGGAATTCTGCTCAGTTTAATGAAGGTCATTCCCAGTAGCTGCCTTGCAAAGAAGGGTGGATGTGACACTTACCCTTTTCTGGATTCAAAAGAAAGTGCTCTCATCGATTCTAATTCATATCTATTTTAGATGGCCTTGAACTCGGTAGAGATGTCCTTATTTAACAGAATAAAATCTCTCTCTCTCTCTCTCTCTCTCTCTCTCTCTCTCTCTCTCTCTCTCATATATATATATATATATATATATATATATATATATATATATATATATATATATATATATATATATATATATAGAGAGAGAGAGAGAGAGAGAGAGAGAGAGAGAGAGAGAGAGAGAGAGAGAGAGGTGTCTATGTATTTTCAAATACAGTGTTACATTGAATTCACTCTACCTTGGGAATAGCTCCCACCCAAGATACGTATATCTTAGTTTATCCAGACCATTGAGCTGATTACCAGTTCTCCTAGGGCTGGCCCGAAGGATTAGATTTATTTTACGTGGCTAAAAACCAACTGGTTACCTAGCAATGGGACCTACAGCTTATTGTGGAATCCGAACCACATTATGACGAGAGATGAATTTCTATCACCAGAAATACATTCCTCTAATTCTTCATTGGCCGGTCGGAGAGTCGAACGCTGGGCTGGCACCCAATGGAAAGTATATTAATTTTGATAAACCCATCTCAGTATCTTAGTGGATAAGTCTATTGCCACTTCCGTATCGAAACCAAAGGGCATAGGTACGATTCCTGGTCGAGGATGCACATACCATACGTAATTCCCTTTGGGTGTAGGTTATATTCCAAAGGTAAAGTGAATTCAGTATTAAGGGTACCTGTGGTTTAATATTTGATAGTGTACGTATATATGCATATAGCCTATATATATTATATATATATATATATATATATATATATATATATATATATATATATATATATATATATATATATATATACATACACAAACATACGATACATATCCAGTACATACATACGCACGTATGCCAGTGCAGTGAATCAGGCAATTAGCCATTAGAGGGACAGACAGACAGACAAACGCAGAAACCGACTTCCCGAGTCTGTGCTTTCATTTCCTGCCATCAGAAGCAGCACAGATTTCCTCCGAGTTGACTCCGAGATGGAAATGGAATATTACAATGTGGAGGCTAACGTCATGCCGTCATGTCCCGGATGCGGTTAACGAGAGATTTTTCGAGCGTTTGGGATCGTTTGTAGCTGCTTTATACAACGTCGTTGTTGAAGGCCAGGGAATCGGGTTTAATTACGGAATTCGTCGGAGGTTTGGGAAGCGTCGGCAAAGATGGGAGTGGGAGTGTAAACATGGCGACTGACGTAAGAGACGGAGAAAGTATGAAAGGCTGGGATGAGGTGGATGGAAGTCTGGTGGTGATGATGATGATGGTGGAGATAGAGAGTAGGAAAGGAAGAAGCTTAATTAGGTACAAAAGGTTTCACAATCAGGATTATGTGGGATACGACGGAGAGAGATGAAGTGTTTTTAGGGATTTCTTTTTTTCATTGGGTACAGACCGTTTGAGATGTTGATAATTTAGACAGAGAGAATTGGAAACAAAAGTCAAGTGAAAGAATAAAGAATTTAATTAAAATTACGTGTAAGAAATGTTTTGAGAAAAGACAAAGACGTAAAAATGGCTGAAACAGTTTCTGATAGTTAATCAAGTTTGCAGTAAAGAGGAAGAAGGAATGGTGAGCATGGAATTAAAAACTACACTGATGAAAGGAGAGAGAGAGAGAGAGAGAGAGAGAGAGAGAGAGAGAGAGAGAGAGAGAGAGAGATTCATTTCATCCAATTCCCTGCCATTTTCAGGATCAACTTCTCCAATCTTCATCTTGAGGTAAATTGAAGATTTCTCCGAAAGGGGAATTCATCGGGCTTAATATGCGAGGCTCTCTGCAACGAGCAGCTTGTGTATAACCGTATGTGAGTGATTTCGTGAAATTGACATGAATGCATTTATTATATATTCATGCTTGCTAAGCATATATGTATACTGTATATGCATGTATATATATATACATATATATATATATATATATATATATATATATATATATATATATATATATATATATATATATATATATATATATATATATGTGTGTATATATATATATAGATAGATAGATACTGTAGATATAGAGATAGACAGATATGTGTGTGTGTGTTTTATGCGGATCTCAACAGTAGTTGAACAGTTTACATGTTAGATAAATATATCTCTCAACCATTCCTGTTGGAATAATATTTCCGGGAATCCAGGCGACGGTTAAAGTTCAAGAATTAATAATATATGTACCAAATATTCATTTGCTCTCTCTCTCTCTCTCTCTCTCTCTCTCTCTCTCTCTCTCTCTGGAACAAACCTATCCCGTTATTCTTGGGCCTACCAAGCTGGATATTTTATATAATTAAATATCTGCTTCCGCCTAATCCTAGAGTGGTAACAACCGCGATACTTTCAATTCTCGATTTCCAACACGAAATTGACGTCAGTTGGAAGACTGATCCTCCCATTGAATCGCTCGCTCGAGTTTCTGTACGGGAAACGCTTCTATTGACAATGTCAAAATTGTTATTATTAATAAGTTCTGGAGGATTTTCACACTGTTCATTTGATTGGGGATTATGTCGCAGGATTAGAAACACTCACTGATGTTCCCGTCTCAGTTTTCGCTAGTTTTTTTTTTATTTGTCTGTCGATTTTCCATGTTTGTTTGTTTGTTTCAGCTCGGCAGCATCGATAAAGGGGAATAATGACTATAACGTGCTTAGGAACCATCATCGTATTCAGCAGTTATTGGTTATATTGTCCCTTGAGTGCCAGACTTTGTAATTCTCTTCCAGCTTTTGTTTTCCTTGAGGTGTAACCTTCCCTTTTCCCAGTACCAGATCTATCGCTTCCTCCTTGGTTATTCTCAACCATTCTTCCTGCTGTTTTCCTTTCCATTGTTTTCTTTGGATCTGGTCTAGAAAAAGGCACTGAGGTACTATTCCCATCTGCCTTTGCATTAAAAACATGTAAATTAATTTGGTCTTCAGTTGTCTGCTCTTACATCGATCTCTTGAATCCTCTTCGTTCAGATTTTTATTTGATTACTTTGGCCCCTCTGCTCCTAATGGCTAAACATGCATACATGCATAAATACAACATACTTACATGTATGTATATATACAGTATATATAAAATACAACATATATTATATATATATATATATATATATGTATATATATATATATATATATATATATATATATATATATATATATATATATATATATATAATATATATATATATAAATTATATATATATGTATATATTTATATATATAATTATATGTGTGTATGTAAATATATATACGCACATGCATTCATACATACAAAACCGTGCTAAATTTAAATAGACATTTCCAGTACTTGAAATGTTTGTGATAAAACTTAAATATGCACAAAATATGTTGAGGTGGTTTGGTCATGTTGAGAGAACAGGAAGGGGCGGGTTTGTGAACATAAAACAAAAGAAGAGAGGGCCACCCTGTACACGAAGCTTCTTATTGGTGAAACAGGTTGTGAATGAATTCTCATGTCTAATGCTGTTTATGGCTCTTCCCTCCGGAACCCGAATACCTGAGTGGTTCAGGCAGCGTTCACAACAAAGCTATGCAAATGCAGCGGCGATTTCAACAATGGCATAACGCAACTTTCAGCTGTAAAAGCTTCCGTCAGACACAATTGTTTTATGCAAATTCTATTAAATTAGTCAAGAGCGACCCGGAGCGATGGCTTGTTTAAACGCATCTTTTTATTCCTTTTCCTTCATGTTCACTTTGACTTCTCCGTTCAGTTTCTAATGTCTCTTTTGTTCGTTTTCATCTTCAAATACTCAATTGGTCAACAGGTGTTCGGTATCTGTAGAGTTTTCCTTCTCGTATAACTTCATCGCCTGTGTTTAGTCAGTATTTATCGATGGGGAAAAAACAATTTGTGATTCATGTTGCTTGGGGTCTAGTTTAAGCTCTCATTCCTTGCCCCTTCGTTTTGTAGTCTTCCTTTATACACTTGACAAATTACGTTATAAGTCATTTCTTTTAAAAGGATTGGCTTTAGAGCAACATGAGACGGTAGTTATTTCCACATTCATCGTTCGTCCTGGAATAAAGTAAGAATGCTCTCTCTTCAGAAAAGACTCATCATCGTGTTGATTCCCTTGTATACTATGCCATTCACCTTCATCTTGCAGTCGCTCTTTGCTCACTGGATATAAAAGCCCTTCCAACATAATATCTCACCTTCTTCCTCCCAAAACTTCCGAATTACCTATTGCTTTTCTATTCTATCGTCCTCCGTTCTTTCCACGTGACCAAACCAACCCAAAACTTAACGGTCCATCTTTCGTCTTTTTTGCTAACATTCTTACAGCTTTATCGTATCTTTATTTGTCTTACCGTTTCAGTCCTTGATGTGCAACATATGCAACGCTCAAAATTCGTTTCAACAACTTTCACCTTTCTAACTCATTCTTATTCTGCATCCACGCTTCTTTTTCGTGAAAGTTCGGTCAACAGTCCTTTCATTCATTATAATTATTTCTTTACTAGACAGTTCTTGTCTTCCAAATGGTTCTCAGTGATCCTGCTACCTTTCTTGTTTCACCTTTTCCGTACTAACCTCTGCTCTCATTCTACAATATTATTCAATTTTCTCTTGGTATTTCGGCTGTCAGAGTGGGCTGTTCCTTCAAACTGGGTGTAATGCATTGTTTTGAGTCGCTAATTATCTCTATCATGCAAAAACGTCAACCACTTCGAACTCCATTCAGGACTCCTTTTTATCTGCCATTTATTTGCTTCTTTCTCTCTTGTTATTTCCCAGTTTATTTCATCAGTCAGTCCACAAAAATATTCAACTTTAATTGAGACATAACCTTGTTTTAAGACCTACTTTTACTCCAAGTTAGTCATTATCCTGTATACTTATTGTAACTGCTCTCTTCACTTTCCCACCTTATACGTCTTGGATGTCAGTTCTGTTGTAAGGTCTCTGTACAGAGATCTTGAAGCTTTTCGTTTTGTTTTGCAACTTTTCTCGTGACTTTCATAACAAACACCGTTGTCAAAATTCCCACTGCTCCTCCTCTCTCACTCCGTTGGTTTTCTTTCATACTTTGCTAACCAATATTTGACTAATATATATATATATATATATATATATATATATATATATATTTATATATATATATATATATATATATATATATATATATATATATATATATATATATATATATACGTATCAGTGCGTCTTCATACATGCGCTCTGAACTTGCTGGTCGTATTTAATGTCAACACAAAATTTAGTATTAACATAGAACATGACCAAGAAATAGTGATTTACAATATTGTAATTGATATCTGCACCTTATTGCTGAAAGAAAATCCCGAGGGGAAAATTCCTGTAATGAAAGGATATATGAGTTGGTAATCCCTAAGAAGAAATTCTGGTTTGAATTCATCAAAACAAATTGAATGTGTCGCTGTTAATTCCCCCAGTGCTTCATCTGTCAGGGAACCTGCAGCAATACAATGGAAATGATAATGTTGGAGAATTATGTTGATGTTACTTCAGTTCAGAGCTGTAGATTTTATGGCTCCGTTTGCCCTGAGTTTTTTTCATTTAGATTTTTCCTTTGAAAGCGTTCTACCCGAGTTTTTTATTCATTTTTTTAATGATTAAGTTTTTTGTGTGTGAAAATAAAGTTTGATTAGTATTTAACCGAGCTTTCCCTTTGCAGTAACCATTAAAGCATTAGTTTTTAAGATTTTATTTTCCTATTTTAAGTCGTGTTTGTGCTTACAGGTCTTTTTATTTATTGTTTGTGTTTATCGCTTTCTAGAATCTTGAGTTTTAATATTGTAGCTTTCATTTAATTTCATTGTTTGTTTATCCTTAACGCAGTCTTTAGCTGTGTCGTCCCGCGTGCCTTATTTACACGTTACTTTACCGTTTCAGCTTTGTTTCGTAGCCTTTTCTTTATTTTGAATAAAGTTTTTATAACAGTACCATCCTGTTTTGCTGTTGTTTATTCATCTGCAGTTCGAGAATAGATTAGATGAAATGACTGAAACACTTGCGTATTTATGTGCGTGTTTATTTTACGTGTCCTCTGAAGCATTGTATCCATGTGACGCCTTGTAACTCCAATTAGATTTCGTTGATATGGTCTTTATTAAGCTATTTTTCGTCCCATTTTTTTTTTTTACCGCTAGCTATTTTACCATGCTTAATTCGTAAGTCTATGTACATTTTCTCCCAGTTTTGCCTGTCAAGATTGAGATTAGTATTCGTTCTAGTATTATTATAATTATTATTATTATTATTATTATTATTATTATTATTATTATTATTATTATTATTATTATTATTATTGCAGTTTTTTTTAATAGAATTTTTTATTGCTATGATTTCTGGTTTTTCAAGTTTTAGAGCTTTTTTTTTTTTTCTTTGCTAAATTCCTTTGCTATCCTTAGTTTTTGTTTGTGATGCCAAAGTTCATTTTCGCTAAATTTTACATCAAAATCTTGCATTTTCTACATTTATTTACCATCCTCTTTTGTTTTTGTCTTTCATATGTTCAATAGCCGTTCAATAATGTTTAATATGGGGTTTATCATTCCAGGCCTGGATTTCGTTAAACTATTGTTAATGACAGTTTATTCTACAGTTTTGTTTCTTACACAGAGATTTATTCAGGTGTTGATCAGGCTAGCACAAACAAAATTCATGGCATTTTGACTTGTGCCCTAGAATATTTACCGCCACAGCAACAACAGTAATGATAAACTTTATATTCAGACTTTTTTTTTTTTATGATGAACCGTGTTCCTTCAGTCATTAATACCTTTGTTCTTGGTCGCGTAAAATATTTTATGCAGTTGTTTGTTGCAGGTTTGTGGAGTCTGCGATTTCAGGGAAATGATTTATGCCTTCGCTTTCTCTGTATTTTGTAGGCGCGATTTGGATGTATTCATTGTGATTTTATATATTGTTCATTTAATTGCTCCCGAGGATTGTATTTTCTCTCTTGTTTGCAGTTGAATTCGTTATTGAGCCTTTCATTTCATCTGTGTTTGGGTTTGAATTTGGTGTTGAGTCTTGTGTTTTATCTATGTTTGTATTTAAATTTGATATTGTAAGGTGCATTGTATTTCTGTTTGGTTTGAATTTAATGTTGATTCTTCTCTTTATATTTGTATTGTATTTCTGATTTTGCTGATTCCATTATAAAGCCGGCCTATGCACATGTTTATTTAATGAACTTGACCTCATACTATTTATTATTTCTGCACCTCATACTATATATTATTTCTGCACCTCATACTATATATTATTTCTGTACCTCATACTATATATTATTTCTGCACCTCATACTACATATTATGTCTGCACCTCATACTATATATTATTTCTGCACCTCATACTATATATTATTTCTGTACCTCACGCTATATATTATTTCTGCACCTCATGCCATATATTATTTCTGCACCTCATACTGTATATTAATTCTGCAATTCATGCTAAAGAATATAAAGTCAGTCATTTTTGTCTTACATACACTCTAATAAAATGTTCTGTTTGGTCGGACATAATATTGAGAATATACGGAATTGTTACTTTTTTAAAGTGTTCAAAATTTCAGCCTCGTCAGTCACTTCAAAAAGGAAAAAAAAAATCTGGTAGAAAAGAATAAGGCCTTTTAACTCTGCCGATTGAATCAGATCTCTCCTAAAAAAAGACTTTCATTTGGCGCCGATATTACTGCTGTGAAAATGTGTGATCAGCAAATAGACAGAAGATCTGTGTCAATACAGATTTTGAAGGGCGAAATGTTGAGGCTGAGAAGAGAAAGAGAGGGAGAGGGAGAGAGATAAAGAGAACGCGTGCATTATTTCATTTCCCAAATGAAAGAATTGGCAATACTTCTAATGACGCAGCTTTTATCTCAGGATAACTGCATGAGCTTAGTTTTATGTACAAGTGGAAAATAACTTTGAATTTTCATATATCGTCAATGTATTACATCTGAGTCTTTTTTCCTTCCTATGCCTTCTTCGTTACGCTTGTTTCGAAAGTAAGAGTAATAAGAAATGATACGAAACGCCTTTCCATTATCTCTCTCTCTCTCTCTCTCTCTCTCTCTCTCTCTCTCTCTCTCTCTCTCTCTCTCTTTCATGTTGTGGACATTCATTTTCTCCTTAATAATCTCGGAAAATTGGAAATTTTTCTTCAAAAGTAAAATGCTTTTCAGCCCCTTGTATATCTTCCATACTGCTTATTACTTCTTGTATGTTCCTCTGAGTGTTTTTATTTTTTTATTTTTAGGGGTAGGGGTTAGTCCTCTCTTTCTCTCCCTTTACTTTTGCTTATAATACTTATACTGATGAAGATCAAAATATATTTCCTTTTCAAATAAGATCTGCCAGACAAAATATCAAAAACGTTTTTTAGTATAATAAAAGAAAAAGTAATTTTAATGCCAGTTGCGTAGGATTCCAACAACAGAGAGATAATTGCCAGACACCACTTTCTAGATTATGCTTCAGCCTGAAGCTGAACAACGATTTTTTTTCCCTCACTTTTAAAAAAGTGATGTTCTCATTTTAATTACGTGAATGAATTAGTGGGAAAGAATATTTGATTTTAGAAAGACATTATTCGTTTTGTAATATAGCAGAAAAATCCGTCAAATTGTCATTAGCCCCAAGACGAGAGATGTGATTCGTATTTGAAAAATATGACAAAAAATTTTCTTAATTTCAAAGTTAATCGTTCATTAACTATTCATTTCATACATAAACTTTTTAGAAATTTACTTTTTATTAGTTTTCGGTAAACGAAAACTATTGTGCCGGCTTTGTCATTCTGTCTGCACTTTTTTATGTCCGCACTTTTTTGTCCGCCCTCAGAGCTTAAAAACTACAGAGGCTAGAGGCTGCAAATTGGTATGTTGATCATCCACCCTCCAATCATCAAACATAAATTGCAGCCCTCTAGCCTCAGTAGTTTGTATTTTATTTAAGGTTAAAGTTAGCCATAATCGTGCTTCTGGCAACGATACAGGATAGGCCACCACGGCCGGCCAAGAGTTTCATGGACCGCGGCTCAAACAGCCTTTCACCGAGACCACTGAGTGATAGATCTGTTTTCGGTGTCCTTGATTATACGCTGTAGCAGCTGTACTGAAAACTCGATTGCATTTTTTACTTGTTTATTTAAACATGGCCTTTCTAATCCTTGAAAATCAAAGCTAAGTTCCTGGAAACTCCGAAGTTATTTATTAATTATGATCAGAAATAGTTATTTTGTAACTAGAAAGTCATATTTAAGTTACTTTCACTTGTTATTATAACTAGTAATCAGAACTTCTCAAAGTGAGGCTGATCAGAATATTACTTTGTATTGTCTTTATGCTTCTTTCCCATTTTTACTTTCCAATATGTTTTTGATGTTATTAATTATTTGTGTATTATTTATTTTCCACATCCGTGATTGACAGTAACTGATTTTATCTCCAGCACAAAAGAAACGAATGATGGAAAAATGATAAAGGTGGATTGAACCCCGCCATCGTCCCGTGTCGCATTTGACTAATTTAATAGAATTTGCATAAAACAGTTGTGTCTGACGGGAGCTTTTGCAGCTGAAGGTTGCATTAAGTCATTGTTGCTTCGACCGTGCATTTGCATAGCTTTGTTGCAAAGGCGGCCTCAGACACTCAGATATTCTCCGGGAGAAAGATTCCCAAGATTGCGATGGGGGGGGGGGGGGGCGGCGGGAGTGTGAGGAGACTGGGAATGGAGAAACAATACTTTCGTCTTTTAATCGCGAGAATTAATAAGGTATTGTTTGTATATATATATATATATATATATATATATATATATGTATATATATATATATATATATATATATATATATATATATATATATATATATATATATATATATATATATATATATATATATATATATATATATATATATATATGTATATATATATATATATATATATATATATATATATATATATATATATATATATATATATATATATATATATATTATACACCAGCAACAATACCTTATTAATTCTCGTGATTAATGTATATATACGTGTGTGTTTAAGGACGAGAAGCATGACGCTGTATCAAAGCTCTCAACATTAGGAAATGAGATTTTTAATCTCGAGATATGTCTGCCGATAAAAAAAAGAAAATCTTGAGAATCATTACATGAAAGCTCCTATCATCAAAGAAATTAAGCACCAAAAGCATTATATCTTAGCTTTCAACATTTAAATATATATAAATACTTAAACTCTGGAATTGTTACATCATAGTCTCTGACATTTGAAAAATAAATTTCTGAACCTGAGAAGCATTTTACAGAAATAAAAAGATAAGAAACAACAGAATCATTATGTAGTTATTTTGAGGCTTTTTTACATTGGAAAAATTATATGATACTCAGCGCCTGAGGACAACAGTAAGAGTTGTAATTAAAAAATGTTGCAATGCATTTCGGTAAGCTAAAACCCTAAAAGATCATTTTTACTGAAACCTGACCATTCTTCAGAAGGTATCGATTTTTTCCCCTTTTAGTTTTCTGTAAAAGAAAACTATTGTGCCGGCTTTGTCTGTCCGTCCGCACTTTATTCTTTCCGCACTTTTTCTGTCCGTCCTATGATCTTAAAAACTACAAAGGCTAGAAGGCTGCAAATTGGAACGTTGATCATCCACCCTCCAGTCATGAAAAATACCAAATTGCAGCCCTCTAGCCTCAGTAGTTTTTATTTTATCTAAGGCAAAAGTTAGCCATAATCGTGCTTCTGTCAACCATATAGGATAGGCCACCACCGGGCCTTGGTTAAAGTTTCAAGGGCCGCGGCTCATACAGCGTTATATCGAGACCACCGAAAGATAGATGTATTTTCGGTGGCCTTGATTATACGTTGTAGCGGCTGTACAGAAAATTCGATTGCGCCGAAGAAACTTCGGCGCAATGTTTACTTGTTTTTAATGAGGCCGGACAATATATCTGAGATCTAAAAACTAGGTCATCGGTCAGACTGAATCACAGACCTTTATGAAAATTATACCAGCAAAATTTAGTGGAAAGATTCAAAGGTATGGGATTATTAGTACATTGTGCGAAGACTGAGATATAACATTGATGCCATGGAAATGTAACACTGATATCCAGGTGACTTAGAAATATATAAATATGTGAAGTTATCTTTGGGATGTGACACAGATATTCAATTGCCTTAGAAATATGACGCAAATATTGGGATGTCTTGAAAATATAACACATGTGAAGATGTCTATTTAAATTTAGCTCAGTTTTATATGTATGAATATGAATGCACGCACACACACACACACACAAGTGTATATATACATGTAAGCATGTATGTATGTATGTATGTATCTTCGGCTATTTAGGGCAGAGAGGTTAAGGTAATCAAAGAAAAAATCAGTGAAAAGAGAACAGGATTCAAGAGATCGATGTAATAGCAGACAACTAAGAGACCAAATTAATTGACCTGTTTTGAATGAAAGGCAAATGGGGCTTGTAACTCAGAGCCTTTTTCTAGCCCAGATCCAAAGAAAACAAGGGAAAGGACAACAACAGGAAGACCACTGTGGAAGCGATAGATCTGCTGCTGGGAAAAGGAAAGGTTACACCTCAAGGAACACAAAAGCTGGAAGAGAGTTACAAAGTCTGGCACTCAAGGGACAATATATAACTAATAACTGCTAAATAGGATGATGGTTCCTAAGCACGTTATAGTCATTATTACCCTTTATCGATGCTACCGAGCTGAAACAAACAAGTAAACATGCAAAATCGATGATTAAAAAAAAAAAAGCGAAAACGGAGACATCAACATCAGTGATTGTTTCTAATCCTGCGACATAATCCCCAATCAAAGGATCAGCGTGAAGATCCTCCAGAACTTATTAATAATAATAATTTCGACATTGTCAATAGAAGCGTTTCCCGAGGAGAAACTCGAGCGAGCGATTCATTAGGAGGATCAGTCTTCCAACTGGCGTCAATTTCGTGTTGGAAATCGAGAACTGAAATATCGCTGTTGTTACCACTCTAGGATTAGGCGGAAGCAGATATATATATAAATATAAACATATAACATGTCGCGCTAAGTGGACCCAAGAATGACGGGAGAGATTTGTTTGAGGACGAGAGAAAGAGAGAGGGAGAAAACAAATGAGCATTTGGTATATATATTTTAATTCTTGAACTCTAACCGTCGCCTGGATTCCTAGAAATATTATTTCAACGGACACGGAGAAATGGTTGAGAGATACGATTCTATAGCCTGTAAAATAGACTGATCCGGTATCCAAGGTTTCAAATAAAAAAGATAAAAAGTGAAGAGTGTCTAGGTTTGATACAGTAAAGCTTCTTGAAAATGAACATCAGAAGGATTTTGTAATTGAATGTCGAAACGGATTTGCAATTCTACAACAAATATATGAAAAGAGATAGACAATCAGTGAAGACTAGTTTAGCACCAATAATGCTTATCAGTTTGGAGGAAAAGAAGTATTGGGATATAAGGTAACAAGATCGTTCAGTCAGCTTTTGAAAAATGGAACTGGTAAGTGCTCTGTCAATTTGTAAAATTCAAAGCAAGTGAGATTTCAGTCAGTTTATTAAATTTCAGACTTAAGAGTGCTCAGTCAATATATAAAATTTTGGAACGTGTAAAATGGCAGTAAGTTTATAAACAAGTAGCCTAAAAAAAAATACGCCGAAGTTTCTTCAGCGCAATCGAGTTTTGTGTACAGCGTATAATCAAGGCCACCGAAAATAGATCTATCTATTGGTGGTCTCGGTATAATGCTGTATGAGCCGCGGCTATGAACCTAATTACTACCCGGTGGTGTCCTGGCCTATATCGTTGCCAGATGCACGATTATGGCTAACTTTAAAATTAAATAAAATAAAAAATACTGAGGCTAGAGGGTGGATGATCAACATGCCAATTTGCAGCCCTCTAGCCTGAGTAGTTTTTAGGATTTGAGGGCGGACAGAAAAAAGTGCGGACGGACGGACAGAACCGGCACAATAGTTTTCTTTTACAGAAAACTAAAGCTGAAACCCATTTTATAAAAACAAAAATAAAATGACAGATAGTTCAGTCTCTATAAAGAAACAGTAACCTTGGTGAGTTCTCTAATTAAATAGACCAATAAATAGAGTTGAATCTTTGATAGTTCAGTCAATTGCAAATAGGTGGAAAATACGTGGCTGGCTTGGTCATAACAATTTCCCACGTTTACGGTAAGTGACAAAGAAATAACATTGATAAAGTAATGACTATACAAATCCCCTAATACCAGTTGATAAAATGTATACAGATCCCCTAATAACAGTTGGTAAAATGTGAAAATACACAATTAAAATG
>NC_089788.1:63592719-63602719 GCF_040412425.1 Macrobrachium rosenbergii | reverse complement strand
TGATACCCGTATTTGTTGTTGGAGTGCTTCACAACTTTTTTTTTAAACTGATACCCGTATTTGTTGTTTGAGTGCTTCACAACTTTTTTTTTTAAACTGATACCCGTATTTGTTGTTTGAGTGCTTCACAACTTTTTTGTTTTAAACTGATACCCGTATTTGTTGTTTGAGTGCTTCACAACTTTTTTTGTTTTAAACTGATACCCGTATTTGATGTTTGAGTGCTTCATAACTTTTTTTGTTTTAAACTGATACCCATATTTGTTGTTTGAGTGCTTCACAACTTTTTTGTTTTAAACTGATACCCGTATTTGTTGTTTGAGTGCTTCACAACTTTTTTTTTTTTTAACTGATACCCGTATTTGTTGTTTGAGTGCTTCACAACTTTTTGTTTTAAACTGATACCCGTATTTGTTGTTTGAGTGCTTCACAACTTTTGTTTTAAACTGATACCCGTATTTGTTGTTTGAGTGCTTCACAACTTTTTTTTTTTAAACTGATACCCGTATTTGTTGTTTGAGTGCTTCACAACTTTTTGTTTTAAACTGATACCCGTATTTGTTGTTTGAGTGCTTCACAACTTTTTTGTTTTAAACTGATACCCGTATTTGTTGTTTGAGTGCTTCACAACTTTTTTGTTTTAAACTGATACCCGTATTTGTTGTTTTAGTGCTTCACAACTTTTTTTTAAACTGATACCCGTATTTGTTGTTTGAGTGCTTCACAACTTTTTGTTTTAAACTGATACCCGTATTTGTTGTTTGAGTGCTTCACAACTTTTTTTGTTTTAAACTGATACCCGTATTTGTTGTTTGAGTGCTTCACATTTTTTTTTTAAACTGATACCCGTATTTGTTGTTTGAGTGCTTCACAACTTTTTTTTTGAAACTGATACCCGTATTTGTTGTTTGAGTGCTTCACAACTTTTTTTTTTTAAACTGATACCCGTATTTGTTGTTTGAATGCTTCACAACTTTTTTGTTTTAAACTGATACCCGTATTTGTTGTTTGAGTGCTTCACAACTTTTTTGTTTTAAACTGATACCCTTATTTGTTGTTTGAGTGCTTCACAACTTTTTTTTTTAAACTGATACCCGTATTTGTTGTTTGAGTGCTTCACAACTTTTTTTTTTAAACTGATACCCGTATTTGTTGTTTGAGTGCTTCACAACTTTTTTTAAACTGATACCCGTATTTGTTGTTTGAATGCTTCACAACTTTTTTTTTTTAAACTGATTCTCGTATTTGTTGTTGGAGCATTATCAAGATGGAACCCCTGTAGGGGCTATTGCCGTCAGTACACCTCACGTGGTGCACTGTAGGCATCACTAAAGGAGGTTTTGAGCGTCGTTTCGTCCCTTAGCTGCACGCACTTTTGAGCCTATTACTTTACCTCCATTCCCACTTCCTTTCTTCATCCTTGCTGTCCAACCCCTTCAGCTTTTATTTGTTAGTTCAGCTGCGTTGTTTTCTGCCAGTCTCACCTTGGGATCTCCTTCATTTTCTGCGTCTCTGTGCCTTCTTGTTCAACTACTCCAGCTCCCTGTTTTCACTGTCTTCAACGTTGAAAGCTGGAACCTACTCTAGTACTTGGCCTGACAGCCTAAATCTCATGCAATCAAAATCGTCGAAACTGCAGTTTGATTTAGTTCCTAATGAACTGTGTTTTGTTTATCATGATAAGATTCTTCTTATTTTCCAATATGAATTTACTGAAGTTTTCTTATAATTTTCTTCTGCTTTTGTTTTCCACCGTTTGTTCTTTATTAGCGTCGTTTGCTGTGTTTGTTTCTTGTTTCACCACGAGGCAGCTATTATGCCTTTTATTTGTATTAACCATTTCATTTGTTTATTTTTATTCAATTAAAAATATAGTTTTTCCTGTTTGACATACTTTACGGAATTTAGCTCATTTTAATTTTATTTAACCATTTTTTGCTATATTTTTTCTTTGTTCAGATTTTCTTTTGAGCGAATCTTGCCATAATAATAACAACTTCCAATAAACAATAGGTCGTATTGATTTACTAAGAGCGTGGTCATTAAGTTACTATGTATTCGTTTTTACAAGAAGTAAGAAAATTGTTTTATTTTTCCTGAATGTAGAATGATCTTTTTATAAAGATGGTTTTCTTTATAGCGTAGAAGAGAGTGACATTGTATAATGTTATGTTTCAAAAATTAAATGATAATTTCCTTCTGAACGTCCAGTTTTGAAACTTTTTGAAAAACAGATCTTCGCTCCTAGTTAAACAAAAAGGAAAGGGTGGATTATAACGGAAATATAATGCTTAATTTCAGATACACAGTTGTTAAGAAATAGAGTTTATGTACAAAGAAAAATACAGACAGAGAAGTTAGAGCAAATAAGATTCAACACCTTACGATTGAATCAGACCTCCCCGAAAAAGTCTTTCATTTGGGAACGATATTAACGCCGTGAAAATGTGTGATCACCAAATAGACTGAAGATCTGTGTCAATAAAGACTCCGACTGGAGAACAGTGGAAGCAGGGGAGAGAGAGAGAGAGAGAGAGAGAGAGAGAGAGAGAGAGAGAGAGAGAGAGAGAGAGAGAGAGAGAGAGAGTTACCTCTTTGATGTCTGGGGAAAGTAAGACTATTCCTGTATTATTGCTTCTCATTTTCTTGAAGTTTAGCTTGTCAGTCCATAGTTTCTTATATGAATGATTACAATAACACATCGTTAAAACAAGTAACGATTAACGTTGTAATGTCTTTGGAGAGAGAGAGAGAGAGAGAGAGAGAGAGAGAGAGAGAGAGAGAGAGAGAGAGAGAGAGAGAGAGAGAGAGAGAGCATAGTTTTAGAAGATAGACGGTTAGAGAGACCCACGTCAGTTCTTGTAATGTAGTTTGTCGTAAAATAGGATGTGTGCCAAATTAAATGGTCAGTATTTCGAGGATAAAAACATTCGATGAAAAATCGTGCGTACTTTATTTTTTCATCATGTATTTTCTGCTTTCAAGTATAATAGACTTTATGCCATAAGGAAGTAATGCAGAGATCAGACTTCATAATATCACCTTGGGGAAAAAATGAGTGACAGTAGACCCGGGGAAAGCAGGAGGTGAAAAATTCAAGTGGATAGGACTCCTTGGAAAAGGAATTTGTCTAGAGACCTCCCTGCTTCCTCCGATATATTTTAGTTCTTTATTTTCTCTTTTTATGCATTTTTTTTTATATATTTTCCAAGTGATATTGTCATGTCACTGATAGTTTTTATCTTGGCCATTGATTTTAAAATTCTCCCAAATCCCATTGTTTTTTGCTTGTTTTTGTTCCTTCATTTTTCCATTTTGAAATTACGTTGTATTTTGTTAACTCATGCGCAAGAATGTTAAAAGACATCAAACATTTGTATTATACAAGAATGTTTTACTTTCATCTAGTGAAATTATCGAACTCACAAAAATACCGAGATACTTCCAAGTCTTAGAGATGTAATATATGTAACTACTGTAGATCATCTGATCTTTATATTTAATGGAAGACTTATTTTTTTTATCTTTTCCTTCAAAAATCAATTGAAATCACTTGATAGCAGAAGCTTTCAAAGTCTCACAATTGAAACAAACCCCTCCCTAAAAAAGGTCTTTCATTTGGCACTGATTTTACCGCTGTGAAAATGTGTGATCACCAAATAGACAGAAGGTCTGTGTCAACAAAGGCGCCGGCTGGGGAGTAATAGAAGTAGGAGAGAGAGAGAGAGAGAGAGAGAGAGAGAGAGAAATTCTTGAGTCTGGCTGGAGCATGAGACCTAATCTTTACGTTTTCTTATATCAGTTTCTTGAATTCTGTTTGAACATTTATCTTGTTGCAATACGCAAGTCCACATTTTCGCAAATTATTACTGCAATGCATTCATAAACCATATAACTAGTAGCAGTGGATTGTATTTAATGAGAGAGAGAGAGAAATATGACTCACAATATATCAGTCGTTGATAGTTTAAAATGCTGCTTGCCTTTTAATGTAGTTTCTTCTTTTAAATTTTGGACATTTGTAATATTTTCATAATTTCGGGAGTTGAGGTGCTCCAGTTCTGTACACGAATTCTCGTGCATTTTTAATATCTCTCGCAATTTTTCCATTTAAATCACGTTTGTTATTTTTGCTGTTCAGTAAAAAATGTTGTGCCTTATGAATATAAAAGAGACAAGACTTGATATTAACGTCGTGGGATAATAATAATTATAACGAGAACTTCTGAACAAAATAAGGAAGTAAATAATAATTTAGTCAGCTGATTTAATTGCACTGCGGTGTTACATTTCTTCTCTCCTTTTCGCTGTCATATACATTTTATTCCTTATTCTAGTTGGTTTTATTTCAAGTTTCCCCGTTTTTTTTTTTTTACTGCTGAATTATTAGATGTTTATTTTATATTTTCATTTTTTCGTGAATGATACTACTTGAAACCTATTCGTTTTCATATTTTCTGTCTTCTATCTTCGTCTTTAAATTTTGTTTGGAGAAATGTGGGTAAGTTCAAAGAATTGTATTTCTCTTTTCCACGTTTTTCTGTCCATGTTGCCCGTTGCCTGTAAACGGGAGTGGTTAAACGGAACGATTTCCTTTCGTTTGTACAGGGAATTGAAGTCTGCCTCTCGGGGGTGGGGAGGGAAGTCAGGCCACCTGGGATACTGTGAGGGAGACTGGGATTCTGTGAAAGTTTGCGGGAAGGGGAGAATGGGATGTTGTTAATTAAAGTGGAATACTGTGGGCAGGTTATGGCTGGTGTCGGAGAGGTTTGGGGAGATATGATTTTTGTGGAGGAGGTTAGGTTGCTGTAGGGGAGATGGGGATACTGTAAGGGAAGATGGGAGTACTGTGGCAGATGGGATTGGGGGAGATTTGGTTGCTACGGAAGAGATGGAAACATGGTCTTCCCACTTGGGATTGTGATGCTGTGGTGAAGATGACGATGCTGCAAGTTGCTACGGAAGTGAAGTTGGTTGAGTGGCAGTGAGGTTGCTGTGAAAATGAGTGCGATACTGTGAGGGAAATGAAGACGTTGGGAGAGATTTGGTTGTTCGGAAGAGATGGGGATGCTGTGAGGGAGATGGGATGTTGCAGGGGAGATATGGTTGCAATGGAAGATGTCATAAGGACAGTTGGAAGGTTCGGGGGAAGATGTAATTGCTGTAGAAAGATGGGGTACTGTAGCGGAGATGGGGGTGTTAAAGGGAGGAATTAATTACAGTGAAGGAGGTGTGGATCCTGGTAGGAATGTGTTGCTTTGGAATAAACAGAAATGTTGTGGGGTAAAGGTGGGGATGTTGTAAAGAGATGGGGGATGCCATAGAAGAGTTGGAGATGCTGTGAAGAAGATGGGAATTTGTGTGGGAGACGCAGTTGCTGTTGAAAAATGAGGTTGCTGTGAAAGAGATTGGGATGCTGTGAGGGTGATAGTAATGTAACAGGGAAATTCAGGCTGCTGTGCAAGAGAATGCGATACTGTGAGAAAGATGTTTATGTCATGAGAGAAATGTGGCTGATGTAGAAGAGACAGCAATGCTGTGGAAGAGATGGGGATGCTATGCTTTAATTATGTGCTATAGTATACTTTTCTCATACTACATATAATTCATTCTCTCTCTCTCTCTCTCTCTCTCTCTCTCTCTCTCTCTCTCTCTCTCTCTCTCTCTCTCTCTCTCTCTCTCTCTCTTGAACGATGATGACAGATAAAAAGCCTCCTTTGCAAGACACTGCGAAGCGGACATAAAGAGAGGAAGAGAGAGAAGCTGTGGAATGATCTAGTCAACATTTATATGACACGAGAGAGCTAAGAAAAATAAGGGAAGAGTCTGGAGGGGGTCTTGTGTCAGCACTATATTCATGAAGCAAACCAGCCTGTCTCCTTCGTCCTGAACGAGACGTGTATGAGAATTTTCCTTAAGCAAAAGATATTAGTGAAAGTTGTGCTCCTCCATCTTTTTAGATAGAGTTGTGATGACATTTTTTCTTGGGATAAGGCTCTCTCTCTCTCTCTCTCTCTCTCTCTCTCTCTCTCTCTCTCTCTCTCTCTCTCTCACACACACACACACACACACACTTCCACTACAAATTAACAGATTCAATATCCTACTTTGTCAAAGAAATGCAATCTTGTCCCTAGAATAGAGAGAATAAAGGAAGACGTGAGACAGGAAATGAAATGAAGACATAGCAAAACCCAAGGATGGAGAGAGAGAGAGAGAGAGAGAGAGAGAGAGAGAGAGAGAGAGAGAGAGAGAAAGAGAGAGAGGGAGAGAGAGAGAGAAAGGAACAAGGAAAGAATGTTATTACGGATTCCATTCTGGAACCTTTCTCCTTGCTCGTGTGGGAGAGGGACAAGTATCAGAGAGTTTTAGTTGAGCCAAATATATTGGAGCTTCATAAGCTGTTCTCTCTCTCCCTCTAGGCCTGAGTTATGGCGTCCTTTTCTCTTTCTTTGAATCACAGACTTCATTAAGTGTACTCTCCCTCTCTACTCTGGAAGAGGAAAAGGAAATGAATTCCAGAATCTCTCTCTCTCTCTCTCTCTCTCTCTCTCTCTCTCTCTCTCTCTCTCTCTCTCTCTCTCTCACCAAATTTAATATGATGGTCTCTCTCCCTCTCCAGCTTTAATACGAAGGCGTCGGATAAAAAGTTTTATTTGCGAGGCATTACAGAACAGGCGTCAAGAAAGAGGAAAGGGAGGAAGGAACTTTAGAAAGATTTGTTCAACATTTATATGACACAATAGTGCCTCAGGGAAATCGGGGAAGAATTCTAAGCTGGTCATTATTTCTGCATTCCATTCTTGACGCAAACCTCGGCCGTCGCCGTCCTGTACGAGAATCTCTCTCTCTCTCTCTCTCTCTCTCTCTCTCTCTCTCTCTCTCTCTCTCTCTCTCTCTCTCTCTCTCCAATTCTAAACGATGATGACAGATAGTAATAATCTTCCTTTGCAAGACGTTACGAAGCAGGCATACAGAAAGAAGAGAGAAAGAGAGAAACTGTGGAATGATAGTTATCATTTATATGACACGAGAGAGCTACGAAAAATAAGGCAGGAGTCTGGAGGGGGTCTTGTGTCAGCACTACATTCATGAAGCAAACCACCGAGACCTGTATGAGAATTTTCCTTAAGCAGAAGATATTTGTGATAGTTGTGCTGTTCCATCATCTTTTTCGGTGGAGCTGTGATGGTATCATTTGTTATGGGATAAGGCTTTCTCTCTCTCTCTCTCTCTCTCTCTCTCTCTCTCTCTCTCTCTCTCTCTCTCTCTCTCTCTCTCACACACACACATTTACACACAAACACACACACACACGCAAACACACACTCTTCCACTACAAAGAAACAGATTCAATATCCTGCTTTGCCTAAGAAATGCAGTCTTGTCCCTAGAAAAGAGATAGTAAAGGAAGACGTGAGACAGGAGAAGAAATGAAGATATTGTAAAATCTAAGGATGGAGAGAGACAGAGAGAGAGAGAGAGAGAGAGAGAGAGAGAGAGAGAGAGAGAGAGAGAGAGAGAGAGAGGGGTTGGGGGAAGGACAGAAGAACTAGGGAAGAATGTAATTCAGCATTCCATTTTGGATCCGTTCTTCTTCGTGTAGGAGTCTGGGAGAGGAACTACAAAAAAAAAAAAAAACTCGGTTTTTTTTTACCGAGGCACATTTGCACCGAATCGCAGGGGTGTCCTTTTAGCTCGGAAAAGTTTCCTGCTAGCTGATTGGTTGCAAATATTTTGTCCGAATAGCATCATTGCTTTCAAATAATTACCAAGTAATGTGAATCGAAACTTATTTTCTAACCTAAATTTCTCCCTCAGATATGTGTTTTGTCAATAAATAATGTTAACGAATAAAGAGATTATAAAGGATTGTGATGGTAAGTCTAAATTTAATAACAACACCCGCCGAAGTCAACGACAGGAGCTTGTTTTCGGATGTACGCTGCATAATTTTTTTACTTTTCACATATTTTAACACCAATCAGGATAAATTACACTAAGCATAAGAAAAACATGTTATTATAAACTTTCTTTGAATACCAGAGTCTACTAAAAACATGGAATTAATAAAACTCGCTATTATCGGAAACTTCCAAGGAGTTAAAGGAACAGCCTGCGGCGGCCTGGCGGGAAAAACTATCACAGGTGATTGTCATTGCAGCATTTTCCTGATTTATGTAAATGTTGAAATCAGTGTTACGTTACTTAGATTACTTTAATGGCTATATCTGCAATGAAAAAGTTTCTGTGCTTCTTTTTGTAGGTGCACGCTAATAAAAATATATTTCGCAGACATTAACAACTTACTCTTTCATGTAAGTTACAGCAGACAATGCGAGATAAGAAAACTTTTTTTCTTATTTTGCGTTCTGTTCAGGACACATATAAGGTTAACACGAGTTTCTGCGGATATTTTGAGAAGTAAAAGAATATGTGACTGAGTAGAATATGTACTACACACATATACATTTTAAGGATTAGCTGGCTATATGCGTCTACTGTCAAATACCGAGGCGGGGATGGAAGGGAGGGGAGGGGAGGGTATCGCGTTGTAACTCGGTGAAATTATGAATTCGTTTAATTATGATTTTTATGCAATTTATGGAACACTACAGTATCCTCAAACCGAAAATGGTGCTATTAATAGAATCTATACCTTTACGACAAAATTAGCAAATCCTTTCTATACGGACTTACACCACAGGCCTACATACACCTAGCTTAACTTATATCAAGCATCAGCTACTGTTTACTGTTACTCCTTACCTTAAAGAGTTAAGCAAATTTTATTGCAATTGTCAAAAAATGGTGTAAGACACATAGACATAGGCTAGCCTAGTTTGAAATCTGTGCAAGAAATAAAGCCATAATAAGGGAAGTACATTATTATTATGTAAAAGAAAAAAAGAGCGTCTTCATATTTATCATAATGATATAACAAAAGGCTTCAGCACAAAAGCCTATAAAAGATGATATGTATCTGAAAAGTTTTCTTGCCCATCAACATTTGCTGGCATGTGGATACCATATGAATAACTAGGCCTACTTATCTAGGTAATTTTATCTAAATTTTATCTAATGCCACAGGCTGTTCCTTTTACCTCCCCGGAAGTTTTCACTAATAGCGAGTTTTATTAATTCCATGTTTTTAGTAGACTCTGGTATTCAAAGAAAGTTTATAATAACATGTTTTTCTTATGCTTAGTGTAGTTTATCCCAATTGGTGTTAAAATATGTGAAAAGTAAAAAAATTATGCAGCGTGCATCCGAAAGCAAGCTCCTGTCGTTGACTTCGGCGTGTGTTGTTATTAAATTTAGACTTACCGTCACAATCCTTTATAAACTCTTTATTCGTTAACATTATTTATATCTGTGGGAGAAAATTAGGTTAGTAAATAAGTTTCGATTCACATTACTTGGTAATTATTTGAAAACAATGTTGCTATTCGGACAAAATATTTGCAACCAATCAGCTAGCAGGAAACTTTTCCGAGCTAAAAGGGCACCCCTGCAATTCGGTGCAAATGTGCCTCGGTAAAAAAAAACCGAGTTTAGTATCATAGTTTTAGTTGAGCCAAATATATTGGAGCTTCATGAGCTGTTCTCTTTCTCTTTCTCTAGGCCTGAGTTATGGTGTCCTTTTCTCTTTCCTTGAGCGATAGACTTTGCTTTCTCCCCTCTTTACTGTGGGAGAGAAAAAGAAATGAATCTCTCTCTCTCTCTCTCTCTCTCTCTCTCTCTCTCTCTCTCTCTCTCTCTCTCTCTCTCTCTCTCTCTCTCTCCTAACATGTAAATGATTATCACAGATAAAAACCTAACTTTGCGAGGCATTATGGACATAAAAAGAGAGAGAGAGAGAGAGAGATTATAGACTAATCCAGTCAGCATTTATATGATACAAGGGTTAGGGAAAATGAGGGGAAGGCGGAGTCATTGTGTCAGCATTCCATTCGGGATGCAAAACTCGACAGCGTTCTTTATCTTGTATGAGACACGC
>NC_089788.1:63552719-63590219 GCF_040412425.1 Macrobrachium rosenbergii | reverse complement strand
TATTATTATTATTATTATTATTATTATTATTATTATTATTATTATTATTATTATTATTATTATTTCTTTATTTTCTTATCGGTGAAAAGGTTCAGCGGGATGAGTAGGTTTTCTCTCTCTCTCTCTCTCTCTCTCTCTCTCTCTCTCTCTCTCTCTCTCTCTCTCTCTCACGGAGCAATAAAGATACCTATTAGAACAGGAACCTCGGGTAACCCGGACACACTTGAAGGCAGGAAAGGCCATTTCAAGATGAACACACCTGTTTGTCTAATTAACTCGATTGCAGGATTACTTTATAAATGGCCGTTAAATTTATTTTATGTCGTATCTGGATACAGCTTTGAAAACTTGCTTTTTTAAAAAAAAGTTGATTGAGTTCGTTCTCCTTGGGCAGTCAAATAATAGAGTAATTAGATTTAGCGTAATTAGATTAAAAACGGTGAAACACAAGTTATAATTGGTCATGAAATAGCAGATTGGTTGACCGCATGGTATCATCTGCTGTACAGCACTTTCTGTTTGAAAATGTTTGTTAGATTCATTTTTTGACTTTAACGAATTTTTTTCATTGTTTTAACTGGTCTCGGCGGTAATGGACAAACATTATGACTTTAATTGGATTATTCTTTTAGGGCGCGGAGAGCGGGGGCGGTGGATTGGGAACCAAAAGGCGTATTTCGATAAACTTGAACAGAAAAAAATTGCATGTGAAATGAATGGTAGTCTCTCTTTCTCTGTTGAGAAGAAAAGTTTTAGCATTTTACAATAGAGTTTACAATAGTTTATATATATATATATATATATATATATATATATATATATATATATATCACATGTATATATATGTATATATATATATAGATAGATGTATATATATATATATATATATATATATATATATATATATATATATATATATGCCAATAATTGGCAGGAACACATAACGTCTAAATGCAAGATAACATAAGAACAAAAATATTGAAGAAATGACCTTGGCCAGTTTTGTGTATCAGTCATTTTCAAAACTCGCCAGATATCCTCATATGTGTATTGGGGCTGCAGATATTAAGTTATAAAATCGTTTTTACATATTATTGGTTTTAAAAAGAGTGTGCATGTACCCCTGAATATGTTGATGAAGATAGAGACGTTATTAGGAATATAGATAAGAAATTGAAATAACGTGATATATTCAGTGATGTATTGAGAACTGCAAAAAGGCGTTTTTAGGGTAATAAAAAGAGAGAAACGTATAAAACAAAATAACGTGTATTGCCGTGTTTTTTTATTACTCTAACAAAGATATTCTCCTTGTGTTTAAAATCTTGCAAGGTGATTTGGTAATTAAGAACAATAGTACAAAGAAAAAAATCTGACATTACCAAATTATATGTACGTCAAATCCCATGAAATTCATGTGTCGAATTATATGTTGGTTAACTTTGCAAATCACTGGGAAAGAGAGCTGAAAAGCATAAAGTATGTTTTAAGATATGCTCAGGTGAGCAGTGCAGCTGCTGTTAATGTTTAAAGATAAAAATCGTGTTATTGATTTAACAGACACTAAAAGAATTTAAAAACTTGTATATTCTGATATGTCAGAAAGAGGTATAATCGAGAGTAATTTTATAATAGAAAGTTTTTGGTAAGTATATAAATATCAGAACAGGAATGCTTCCACTTGATCTTTTTACCTCAGCTGGAATATGTAAAATGTACAGACTTTAAAGAGTGCAGTTAAGCCTTTTCTATATAGCAACTAAATCGTGCGCTTGTTAAAAGATCAAGAGCCCTGCGAAAGCACATTGCATGAACAGCGCACTTTTTTTTCGTCAAAAAGCGCCCCCTATTCCTTTCAAGTGCCAGCGGCCTTTGTTTTAAAACTGTTTTTGTACTTTTAACGTACTATTCTTTTATCCTGTCACATATAATAGGAATTTCATACAAGTTCTTTTGAAAATCTACAGACAGACGGAGCCGGTTCCATTTTCCTTGTGGTATTTTCCATATATAAGAAACAACAAATACACAGATTTGTGTGGGATTGTATCTGTAAATATATATATTTTTACATGCATAGGCTATATGTGTGTGTTTGAACGACTGTCAAATACACGAAATTATTCACAAAAGGAATCTAAAGACTTATCGATCTAAAATGACGAATGGACGTTCAAAGTACAGTTGCTGGTTTGTGTGGTTCCATTCAATTCCACATCGAAATCACATATCTCCCGTAGGGGTTAACATCTCACATGGTGCACTGTAGGCATTACTTCGAGGTCTTTGCATCGTCCCTTCGGCCCTTAGTTGCAACCTCTCTCATTTCTTATACTGCACCTCGGTTCATATTCTCTTTCTTCCATCTGACTTTCCGCCCTCTCTAAAAATTGTTTCGTATTGCAACTGCCAGGTTTTCCTCCTGTTATACCTTTCAAATCCTCTTACTGTCAATTTCCCTTTCAGCGCTGAATGACCTCATAGGTCCCAGCGCTTGACCTCTTACCTAAATTTTATATTCTATTCTATTGTAAATCGCTTATCCTAAAATGGGTAGAGATGTTAATGGTGACATAAAAAAACAGAAAGAATGACTGGAAAAAGCAAGAGTAAAGCTGAACTGGCGCTTGAAGATTTATTCCCTCGATCAATCTTCATCTCTCCATCTTACTGGGCGAACTTTCCTGCATTTTTAAACGCGAACTGACACAGATGAGCGGAACACGTTTCCTACACGTTTTCTTCATGTTGCTCCGGACATTTTTATGTCATTTTACGTATGTTTGTTTGCTTTTTCTTGTTTTACGAATCTTGATTATAGACGTGCGATCGTGCTGGCAAAACTGATTTGTTATATATAGTCACAGTTCTCTCTCTCTCTCTCTCTCTCTCTCTCTCTCTCTCTCTCTCTCTCTCTCCTACTTCTTCTTCTTCTTCTTCTTCTGGGATTATTTTCAAAAGTATTAATAGAGCAGAGACCTGTTGTCGATCTTCTTTTCAGTATCGATGTGTTTAGCTATAAATATAATCCTTTGTATTGTACTAAAAGACCATGGCTTTCAGATTTCGTATCAGGAACCTTACGTTCTGTCGTCGCACTGAAAAATCTTTCATTCCTCCAACGTTATAACAGGTTATGATTTATGCAAGTCTGTCATTTTTGTTAAAGGCCATTGATTCGAGAACTTTAATTTTGAATGATGTACCCCAAGGCTGTGAGCAGTGGTCGTGATTGTCCTTTGAATGGATAAAGGGAAGTCTTTATTATTCTCTTTTGAGAAACGTCGTCCTTTCGCTGATCTTTAAGCATTGTTATGTTATAGTAAATCCACATTATGTGTGCGTATCGAGAATAAGCCCCTGTCTTACTTATGTCAAATTCAGAAGGCATTGGTTCGAATCATAGACATGGTGGATGAACTTATATAAAATTAATTTTGGTTGCATGTTATATCCCAAGGTATTTGTAGCTTTATGTGTAAATATACATATATATATATATATATATATATATATATATATATATATATATATATATATATATATATATATATGGATTTTTATCACATCACCGTGATTCATATACAAGCATTAAACTACAAATGTCCTTCAATATCGAATTTGCTCTACCTCGGAAATAATATATATTCATATATGTTACCCGAAGGGGAATTTTTTAGTTGATAATAAGTCCGTCGTCTCGTGGGCTCCAACCACCGAAGACAAGAACTCAGGACTACAGTGCCGCGATTTTAACCACACGGCCAACAAGTTGGCTTAATATATATTATATATATATATATATATATATATATATATATATATATATATATATATATATATATATATATATATATATATATATATATATATATATATATATATATATAATGTATGCTTGTGCTTTTATTTCTTAAGGGAAATCAGTTCAACACGCTCATTATATCAAAGCAAACAATAATTGCAACAGTAGTAACTTGAACACGTTCTTGAGACATTTGCATAGGGCTACTGCAGAACGGAAAACAACAACTACATACAAGGAAACGAAGGGAAGGCTCCTCAACTCTCTCTCTCTCTCTCTCTCTCTCTCTCTCTCTCTCTCTCTCTCTCTCTCTCTCTCTCTCTCCGCTTCCAGATCCCGAGCGAGACATGTTTACCCCACCACTCCCGCACGGTCTTTCCCAGCATCTTTCCTCTTCGGAACAGAATCCGGAAAAGGCTTGAGGGCGCTAAAAGGATCATAGGATGAGTGCGATGACCAGAAATGGACGTTTTGCAACAACTAAAGTGAACCCTTATTGATTCCGGCGAGAGGATGTGACGTCACGAGAAAAAAAGATGGTTTTCTTTTTTCTTTTTCGGGGGGCTCTGCGAGGAAGATGCGACGTCAAGGTAAAAAGAATGGGATAAAAAAAAGTAACATGTTTCTCCTTAGCGGAGTGAAGAGAGAAAGAGGAGGGCGTTGCGCTAAATCTGTTGCTTTTGTTCTGCTTATGCTAATTTCTTTATGATTTTATTCTACTGAATTCGGCTTCTTCAGTAATTTTAATGGAGTAGATTGGTTTTGGTTTTTAGCTCATTCTTTTGCCATTATTTCATGACCAGATAGAAAGGGTTTTAATTGCCAGAAAATATGCTTTTCCTTTCTTACACATCTTTTATATTTGTAATGTGCAATGCTTGTAGGAGGAAAAAGTTGAAAGTGAATGCGCACAAGGGAAATGTTATGAATGAAAACCTGGAGATTATGACCACTGATTATTAATATGGCTAGCGTAAGACTAGAAGTAGTTGGTTCACAGTGGTAACTAGGAGAAAATGGAATGGATGATAATAGAATGAGAAAAATAGTGAATCCCGGGGTAGGGGGAGGAAGGAAGGTGGAAAAAAGTTAAGTATATATTAGTTTAACCAGACCACTGAGCTGATTAATAGCTCTCCTAGGGCTGGCCCGAAGGATTAGTTTTATTTTACGTGGCTAAGACCAACTGGTTACCTAGCAACGGGACCTACAGCTTATTGTGGAATCCGAACCAGATTATGACGAGAAATGAATTTCTATCACCAGAAATAAATTTCTCTAATTCTTCATTGGCCGGTCGGAGGGTCGAACGCTGGGGCAACAGCGTGCTAGCCGAGAGCTCTACCCACTCCTCCAATGAAGAACTAGGAAGGTGGAATATGAAGCCAAACTTGGTTCTGTGAAAGTAAAGTATGGCTTTGAATAAAACAAAATGTGAGATACATAAGTGTGGTAAAGATGTTAGCATAGAGAAAAATTGGGTCAGAGTGTTTTGAGGTGGTTTGGTCATGTAGAAAGACTGAAGGAATGGTTAGTAACAAGTACGTAATTCTTACCTGTCGGGGAGAAGATGGAAAGTGAAACCTCGTAAATTGCAAGATAGATGGAGTCGGAAATGTACTGGAACAGTGCTTTAAAATCCAAAAAATAAAGGAATATGCACAGGTAGTGGTAATGGGCGTAGTATTTGTTGGGAGGTTTGACACACTGTTGATCAGTGATCAATGTCAGTGGAAGAATTAACTGGCATTTTTAGTAATTCCAATGTTTAAAGGATTCATGCTTGATTCAGTAGTCGCAGTATGAATGTGGCAGTGACCAAAGTTTTGTTTTTCCTATGAAGGCCATCCGTTGTTAGAGTTAGTTGCTAATGTGAATAAAAGACAAACACGCATATATATATATATATATATATATATATATATATATATATATATATATATATATATATATATATATATATATATATATATTTTTTTTTTTTTTTTTTTGTGTGTGTGTGTTTAATAAATAAATAGCACGGCAGTTGCTTTCAATCCTGACATTTTGTTCTGGATTTTTGGCTGTTTTTCATTTTTTACCTAAATTCTGAATTATTGCGTTTGCGTCCAAATTACATAATACCCCCGCAGACTTTTCTTTTATGCCTCGCAATCTTTTTTTTTATAGCAACGTTTATTTTTTTCATTTTTTATAGTTTTCTAGTTTTCCCGGTTTTTTATTAACTGAAATTGTTCATTGAGCCTTAAGATTATACTCCTGCTCATTCGAAAACGTTTTTGGATTTCTTTTTCAGTTTTATTTTTCGAATGACCAGTTTTCTGTGTCATGCAAGTGCATGATTAGTCTATTCTGCATCCTTTTTCTACCATTCTGTCTCTCTCTCCCTTTTTCGCAATGTCCTTTTTCCGTATCAGGCCTCACCCCCTTCCATGTCAGGTTGTTAATCCACTTGAATCTTCTCTCTGGGATGAATTCTGAATTTCGTCGTATTGCCTTAATTGATAAGTAAAACGATCAGCAAAAGCGCTTTTCGTTTTGGAATCCTCTTCCATTTTCCTCTGCTCCTCTCGTCTTTATTCGCATTTTTCTCTCTCTTATTTTATTTTTCTAGAGGGGAGGGGATTCAGTTGGAAAATGTTTTAGGCAAACACGGGCATTTGAACTTGTTTTTAATGCATGCTTTCGCCGGGATGATCCGAATTATAATCTTAGGCCCACTGGAGAGGCATCACTCCCTTGAATGATTTATTGCTTTTACGAAGCATATATACAAGTCTCTGTCACTTTCCCGTTAGGCTTTATTCCGTTTTTGACGTCATTTTAATATGCGTAGAATTCTCTGATTCCAGAAATTAATACGCGTAGTTTTTCTGCCGAGCTACGAATGGCTTTTAGATGCCAGTCAGACCTGTCAAAAAGATTATTTTGTGTATATTTGGGAAAAGGACCACGCCCTTGGAATTCTGTCTGTACCTATTGCTTCCATATCAGAGCAGCAATTGCCTGAATTTATTTACTCATAGAGGGAATGTCAAATGTTACGAGACGAAAGATTTTGGATGTCGCGTTTCAGGAGAGAAAACAGATTGACAAGTATTTTTGACCCGAAAAAAATTTGTTTATCTTTAAAAGATAAAAATGAAAATCTTTGGCCTCGGATCTATTCTAGGGCTAAATTCGCAGGTAAAATTCATAAGATTTTCATCGTTAGATCAGTGAGAGTTCTGTATAGAGTCATGCTTATGGAAGCAAATAGTTTCAGAGAGAAATAAGCAAATGAACTGAAGAATTTCAGGCTGGGATGGTGGGAAGGAAGTTCAGGCGACCGAGACTAATCTCTGGGACCGCGGGAAAGCACAGTCTTGCAGATCTATTTAGAATTCTTTATTTATTTATTTTTCATATTTGGAAGATATTTTGTTTAGTTTGTTACTTGTTCTTGTATCTCGTTGATTGCTATATTTCGAATTTCAGTATTTATGTATGCGCATAAAATTGATCGAATCTGCTACTCAATTTTTACCAGATATTTAAATAACTGTAATAACCACTTGGATACGCTTGTCACAACAAAACATAAGATCCAAATGAAAGAATATGAAGAAAGTCTGATGTGCGTAGCAGGGACGTCAGAATTTCTTTATATCAGATCAGGTGGGTAACGTGACCTCGTTCTGATCATCCGGATGCTGGTTCGAATCCTGCTACGGACATGAGAATTGCTTCATATTCTTTCATGTGGGTCTTAGGCTTTGTAGTGACAAGTGTTTCCAAGAGGTGGGAAGAAATTGTAAAGTTGAGAAAGCACTCTGGTTTTTACAATTAACTGCGCATATGTATGTACAGACATACGAATAAGCACATATATGCAAAATGAATATGTGGAATATATTTAAATGCATGTTATGTGAAATATGCATAATGAAATTATATGACAATGAAGAAAAAAGTAAACAAGTAAACAAATGCTCCAAAGTTTCTTCGGAGCAGTCGAGTTTTCTGTACAGTGTATAATGTTGTATGAAACTCTCAGCCGCGGCCCGGTGCTGGCCTATGTTGTTGTAGCGGTGCCAGATGCAAGATCATGGCTAACTTTAACCTTAAATAAAATAAAAACTAGTAAGGATAGAGGGCTGCAATTTGGTATGATTGATGATTGGAGGGTGGATGATCAACATACCAATTTGCAGCTCTCTAGCGTCAGTAGTTTTTAAGATCTGAGGGCGGACAGAAAGTGTGGACGGACAGACAAATAACCATCTCAATAGTTTTCTTTTACAGAAAATTAAAACTGAAACCTGTACTATGCATTCCTGTTCTCAGGACAGAAACAATAACTGTCGAAAGAATAAAATGAAGGGGATTCACATTGTCATCCACTGGTTTGTTTGTATGTATGTATGTATGTATGTATGTATTGTGAAGAAGTTCATTAACATTTTTAGAAGTAATGGCTAGGAAGTACATATTTTATCTATTTACAAATACGACGAGACGGCTGCAATCTCCTTCAGTGGCCCGTATGAGATTCACGAAGCAGGTAAGTGCTTGGATGTACTGTATGTTGTTGTTTATCTCTGTGGTCTTGTGGCATCGCCTGTTTTAACTAAATAGAATGTCTGGAGATTACGACCAGAGCGGTTCACTGCTACCCAAATGTTGTTCTTTGTGTATCTCGGGTCTTACCAGTTCGTGTGTTTTAGCCTTGTGATGTTAGGTTCATGTCAGATTGGTACTATTGTGCCGGCTTTGTCTGTCCGTCCGCACTTTTTCTGCTCCCACTTTTTCTGTCCGCCCTCAGATCTTAAAAACTACTGAGGCTAGAGGGCTGCAAATTGGTATGTTGATCATCCACCCTCCAATCATCAAACATACCAAATTGCAACCCTCTAGCCCGAGTAGTTTTTATTTTATTGAAGGTTAAAGTCAGCCATAATCGTGCATCTGGTAACGATATAGGCCTGGCCACCACAGGGCCGTGGTTAACGTTTCATGACCGCTGCTTATACAGATAGATCTGTTTTCGGTGGCCTTGATTATACGATGTACAGAAAACTCGATTGCGCCGAAGAAAATTCGAGTCATTTTTACTTCTTAATTCTTTGACTATGGTCCTGGGAAGTATAGGGCAATGTCTATCTGGGCTACTCTATTGAAGTTTGGCTAAGATTCTACGTTAATTAAAGGACTCCAAAACTGAAAGTTTTCCTTCTTTAGTTAGATAAAAAAAAATTAAAATTCTTGAATACGGCCCTTTCCACATTTTTTTTTTTATGACAACTTAATATATTAGTCTAGCATAAGTAGTTACTGCAGTCGTGAGTTTTCAGAGACTCGCTATGAGCGGTTATTGTTACTTGTTAGGTTACAGAAACGAGTGACGTCACATTATTTGGATTTGGGCTGTCCGGAAAATACTTTAAAATGCAGCGCTCGCCTGATTAAAATTTCGAATGCCTAAGAAAAATCTTGCGAACTCTCCAGCACACAAAGGCGCACATTTATGATTGCCAAAAACTCTCTTTGTTAGGCTAAAGGTGAGTTGGAACTTTAAAACTAATTGGATATTCCTGCACTTTCATAAGTGTCCTGAATTTTGGATCGAACGTTGCTCATACACAGGCACAATGTGAATAAATTGTACTTTACTTCATGATCATAATTTTAGAACTGCTATACCCAAGAATTACAAATTTAGCCCTGAGGCTTACTGCGCACGGGAAAAGAACCTATAATCAGCATTGGACAAGTTAGAACTTTGAATATTGGTTAATCTACCTCTTGACAGTTATGCGCATTGCTTAAAGTTTTGTGTTGCCATTATTCATTTCTCTGAAGAATATTACCAATATATTTGGAGCCCTCATCCTTTTTAATCATACTGATTCATAGGACTGGTTAGCGGAGCATAGCTTTACTTCCCTCGATCCTATCTCGCTGACATATGGTAGCTTCATTGTCTCTTTTCAGAGGGCTTTCTTTATGGTACTTTTCCAGAAGGTATAGAGAGGATACCCACTTCGATTAGTTAGCCAATTATCACCAGCAGTCAGGCCACTTTCTGCCGCATTACCTCTTTGGAAATCAGTATTCCTCAGACGACATTAATCGGTGGCTGGTTCTTAGCTTCTGCTGTCGTGCTTTGAAACTCCCTTCCTTTGTTTTTTCAGGGTCTTATTGACCACCTCCCATTCTTCAAGGGCACAGGACTTCCGGTCCCAGTGTGATAGGCCTGCGGTTTGATTCCTTGGTGATCCGAACCGGTAGAGGACCTTTTTGTTCAGTTCAATTGTGCCTTTGTTTGCATAACCAGTGAATTCAGTACTTGGTAGTTAGTTAGTTGTAGCGGTTGCAATCAGGATGGAGGAGGGCGTGGATGGGGCTAGCAACCTCACTGTATAAACAAATGCTGAGAACCAAAGGTTTAATACTGTTTAGAGCCTATCCCTATAAACATGATAAAAATGTATACATGTAAACGTGAACTGATTCAGTGCTCTGCCCGCGCTTGCTAGGTCCCAAGATTGCTCCTTGCCTGCAGTCTTGGGTCAAGAAAAGAGGATTGGGGCTAGCGATCTCGTCACTGGAGACATGCTGTACCCTTCTACTGCCATTTCATCCGAAGGCGAAAAAGCTTAAGGTAAAAAAGTATTTGCATCTGACGTGTCTATATATATGTGTAGTGTATATACACACACACTCACACACACACACACACATATATATATATATATATATATATATATATATATATATATATATATATATATATAGGCCCTCCTAAAAAACAAGACGGAGAAGATTAGCCACGTCTTTTCTCACTATTTTTAACTGAATTTGTGCTCCTTCATACTTCATCATTCTTCTCTGTGTCTTTCATCTCCCAGCCTCCGTAGCACTACCTATTAAAATAATATGCCTTTTTCAAAGCTGTTTCAGTTTCACTTGCCTCTCTCTCTCTCTCTCTCTCTCTCTCTCTCTCTCTCTCTCTCTCTCTCTCTCTCTCTCTCTCTCCGGAATGGTCCTTGTATTTGAACATAAAGTCATTGTACATATTTTTGTGATATTTTTATGATTGTCCACAGAAAAAGGGATATTATGTAACTCACTTCTCCCCTCCCCCCCCCTCTCTCTCTCTCTCTCTCTCTCTCTCGTTTTTACTGGAGAATACTCTGTGATTATAATTTTAGAATTTTTATTTTTTTCATGAACTGCAATGTCATCAACTTTGATGCTGCGAGACCAACATAACACAACATTCTCCACCGCCCTTATCATCTCTCTCTCTCTCTCTCTCTCTCTCTCTCTCTCTCTCTCTCTCTCTCTCTCTCTCTCTCTCTCTCTCTGTCTCGCTCAAGCTCCGCCTTAGATCCGGAAAAAACGTAATCTTTGCTACACAGTTTCTCATGTAACATTTTCAATCTAAAAAGTTATGTTCTGGAGGTCACGATATAGCCAGATATAGACTGCTAAATAGATAGATTAGGAGAGAATGTCACAGCAGTAATTATATGACCTGTAGAAGTTAGCAGATGAGAGGGCCTGTATACTTTTGCGGAATCGAATTACATGTTTTGAATCACATGCCAGAACGTTTATAAACATTATTATTATTATTATTATTATTATTATTATTATTATTATTATTATTATTATTATTATTATTATTATTATTATTATTTCCCAATTGCCGCTGCAGGAGGGACCGCCTGAAGCTCCTGGTATCTTCGCTTGTTCTTGCTGAGGGGTCGTGCAGTCTTAAATTAGTATAATTATTATTATTATTATTATTATTATTATTATTATTATTATTATTATTATTATTATTATTAGAAGAAGAAGAAGAAGATGAACCCTGTTCATATAGAACAAACCCACAGGGGCCGTTGATTTGAAATTCAAGCTTCCAAAGAATATGGTGTTCAATACAAAGAAAAGGTAAACTATATAACTATAAAAATAAATATAAGGACAAGCTGAGAAGGTGGAGAAAGGTATAATTGCATTTCCGCTTGCGTGCGTTCCTATAGATGCTGTATACAAATGGTGCTTCCGCATCTTGTATCTATGGAACTCATAGATACATTGCTTCGAGTCTCTTCTTCTTCTTCTGGAATTTTGTTTTTCCACGTGTTCCAGTCCACCTCCTGACCCAGAATGCCTTCTTTTGTCATTTAACCTCATTAGCAGCTTCAACAAAATTTATTGCAACTGCCAGGTTATCAAAGCCTTCCTGAGGTAAACGGTATCATTACCGTTTTTAATTTTTTGCACATTTCCAACAACAGTCTCTCTTTATTTTTCTCACAAGTTTAGTACCTCTTATGATTCCGTCTGCCCACTTTATCTCATACTTTTGAAAATATTACTCCTACAATATATAAATTGTCTCTTAGTTTAAATTTTCTTCTCCTTCTCTTACACCGCAGTTTTTAAGTTTTCTTTTTTATTTTCTTCGCTTTTAGTTATATCCATCCATTATCGCGAATCAGATCTCAATATATATATGCAATGCCCTGGTTTTTTCTTTCTTGCTGCTCTCTCAGTCGACCAAGTTGTACATTAATACTTGGAGGCTTGGGGGAGCATTAGGGGGAAAGAGGCTCTAGGGACCGGGGAGTGGGAATGAGGAGGGAGACGGTTAGTGCTTGCTTCCCACTATTCAATCTCGCGGCCTTGTATGCAAGTCTCTGTACTAGACACGTAACCAACGCCATTCTGTGATATGGGGCTGACTTTGACTTCGAAAATTGTAAAACCAAATTCCATTTTTTCGCTAGTTACATACTTACATACTTAAGTAAATCCTTTCTCTACTGTG
The DNA here is from genome assembly GCF_040412425.1 of Macrobrachium rosenbergii. Lineage (NCBI taxonomy): Eukaryota > Metazoa > Arthropoda > Malacostraca > Decapoda > Palaemonidae > Macrobrachium > Macrobrachium rosenbergii. Next base: position 63,577,590 of record NC_089788.1, on the reverse strand, counting down.
GCAACAGCAATCTGGTAGTTAAACGAAACAAAAAAATCTTATTATTAGGCTTTTCCATAGATGTGTTTTGATGTTAAAGGATAAATATAATGAATGTGAGGCTTTAACACAGCATTATAAGTACAAGGAAAGGGAGAAAGAGATAGCTATGGCAATGACTTTACTGACATTTTGTGAGGGAGCGCCACATGAATGTTTTTCTGGTATTTTTCTGTGAGACGTTTGTAAACTTAGAATGTAGAGGAGTCCTGGCCCCTGATAATAAGTTCGTCAGTAACGAGGACTGTTCTTGTTTTGGAGTACAACAGTGCGCTGAATAGATCTCATACCTCGATTTGAAAGAAAACAAGTAGAAAATTCGCCGAAGTTTCTTCGGCGCAATCGAGTTTTCTGTACAGCCGCTACAGCGTATGATCAAGGCCACCGGAAATAGATCTATCTTTCGGTGGTCTCGTTATAATGCTGTATGAGCTGCGGCTCATGAAACTTTAACCACTACCCGGTGGTGGCCTATCCTATATCGCTGCCAGAAGCACGATTATGGCTAACCTTAACCTTAAATAAAATAAAAACTACGGAGGCTAGAGGGCTGCAATTTGGTATATTTGGTGATTGGAGGGTGGATGATCAACATACCAATTTGCAGCCCTCTAGCCTCAGTAGTTTTTAAGATCTGAAGGCGAACAGCAAAAAAGTGCGGACAGAATAAAGTGCGGACGGACAGACACAGCTGGCACAATAGTTTTCTTCTACAGAAAACTAAAAGACAGATATATAAAAATTTACCAGTTTTATCGGGAATAATAGGAGAGGGAAGAGAGACGGTAGTACCAAGAAAGAATAAAAAAAATTGACTAGTCCATGGACTACTTAGAGATGAAAGAGGGAATGATTATGTGAACGAGGAAATGGGGAACCAAAAACATCACAGAAAAAATTTTTATTAGCTCTAGATACCTAACTGAGATATAACGTTGCAGAAAGATAAAGGGACAGGTCTATTACACATAGATGAAAATATGTGTCGATAGTATTTTTGGCTCGGCGTCAGTAAGCCTGTCCTTTATTGTAAAGATTTATAGTACGCCCAAAGCGTCATCCACACTCGCACTCAGACGCTCTTGCATAGTGACATACTTTTACTCATCCCGAAAATACAGTTCATAGTCGACTAGGAAAAAGCGGGAGCATTTGAAAAATGACTCGCACCCTGTACATAAAAGCATTCATGTTTCATTTCCTGGATAATCCGGCACTTAAAACAAGAACTGGCATCTCTCTGATCAGGCGAAATTATTAAAAAGTTCTTTATGAAATATTTAGTCGGGGAAAGGACCCGAATGCCCGGTCCATTACCGGATGGATTTAATTGCGCAGTTTTTTTTTTTCCTCTCACTTTTTCTGGCAGAGAACAACACCGTTAAATTTAACAGTATATTCACCGGCGCTGTTAATTAAAACGGGAGAATTTTAACGTCGCGTCGTGTTGTTACGAGATATTCGGTGTGTCTGCTTTTTTTGTTTTTTAATGCAAGAGTGTTATTGTGGTACGTGTGTTTTAAATGGATGTTAAATCTGTCCCTTCCTTTGGGGCAGGCTCGCTCTCACCCACTGGGCGGAGCGGGTTTCACTGGAGTGTCTGAGAGTACAACGATAATTTATCGAATTCCGGTCGTTTTTACCTTCTTTCGTGCTCGTTTGTGGACGCGTTGGGATTCCAAAACATCCCCAGTAAAAGTTACTTATTCTTAATTAATACCGTTCTTGATTATCTTGCCACCCACTTTAGTTAGCGGGCTCTTGCCATGGTGCGAGCACGAGAGACCACTGTGTGATGGTCGTCGTTTTGTAAGAAGGACCATAAGAACCATTCGATACCGGTGAGGCGACGAAGTTGTGCACTTACCATGAGCAGTAGTGCTCGATGGAGTTACTGGATTTTATCTTAGTGCAATTTCGCTGATTTAGAATGTGAAGACTGAAAAAGTGAAAGAAGGGGTTTGAGAGGTCTGAAATCAAAGTTGGAATGAACTGAAGGTTTTATTGAAGAAACGGAAGAAATGGGGCAGAATGGTGCGTTTTAGGAAGTTATGGAGATTGATGAAAAGATGTTTAAAAAGATTGAATGAAAATGGAAGATTGAATGATTCGCGTGAGAAGCGATTGAAATACTTTAGAAATCAGTACCGTGATAACAGCTGTTGAAATGTTGAGAGAGAGAGAGAGAGTAGTATTAGAATTAGTAGCAGCAGTACTTTATGGTATACCATTTCTCTTGCATTCAGTTGTTCCCAGGAATAAGAAGAAGAAGAGGAGAGGAAGAGAGAAAACCAAATACGGAACTGGGAACATTTCAGTGGAGTATCGGATTTATGGAGATGCAGCCCCGGAATTGAAATTTGTTTCCGTTTGATACAGCGGCAAGAAAACAGTGTCGGATGTCCATGTTGCAACGTTGCAATTTCTCGTTTGTTCTGTCTATCGTTCCGGTAACAACGTCGTCTGTGTTGCTATGCGCTTGTGTCGTTGTTACTGATTAAAATTACGCGTGCTAAGTTTGATTGTTTAGTCGTTTATTAATGATTTGTTTTATTTCGTCATGTAAAATTTCTCATTTAGATTTATTTTTAAATCATGTAGTTGTCACTGCTAGTTGTTTGTTACATTTATGCACCATATATATATATATATATATATATATATATATATATATATATATGTGTGTGTGTGTGTGTGTGTGTGTGTGTGTGTGTGTGTGTGTTTGAGGTTGCGCGCGTGTAAAGAGCGGAGGACGATAGGTGGATGAAGAGTATTTGTATCATATTTATTGGAAATGTTCAGTCTACGGGCTTTGAACGACTGGTTTAGTTTGGTGGACCTGTTCTTGAAATATAATTGCTTTTCCCATATATATACTGTATATACTGTGTATATATATATATATATATATATATATATATATATATATATATATATATATATACACATATACACACACATACATATATTTATACCAGATTTTTTAAGTTATCAAATTAAGTTAAGTATTAGACACTCCGTCTTTTCGATATCCGAGACTCCACTGACACACTTCGCCGTGAGAGAATGAACCCCCACCATCCGTTTGGTCTCGTTCGAATCACAGCGGCGGATTGAAGGAACAACAACAACTCGAAGTTCGAAGCCTGAGGCTCCCTCGGAAATAAAGGCGGAAAGTCCCGATGATAACACAATAGCGATTGGCTCTCGCTCTCTCTCCAGATTGGTCAGGTTCTTTGCCAACTTCGCAGTCAAATCACATTTCCAGGATTCCAGAGTTCCAGCGAGGGAAGTGTGTTTTTTGGGAGGGGCTGTATTTGTTGGAGAGTATTTGAAAGGGTGGGGAAATGAGACCACGAGGGAAGATGATGTAGAGAAGAAGGAGGAGAAGAAGAAGAAGGAAAGATGTATGGAAACTACGTGAAACTGCCAATGAAATGACAGCATCCATTCCCGGGAGTCTCTTGTTGTTTTCATTTCTTGGAATGTATTTGAAGCCGTTATTTTTTTTAAAGCTTTGGTTCGTAATACATTTTGAGGGTAAAAAAATTATTTTTGCCGATACCCTGTAAAGAGTTGATTAATGAAAGCTATATTAATATTTAGTCAGTGAAATATACAACTTTTATCCACTTAAACTGTTGACATCTTGGTTTTGAAATACATTCAGTACAATTTTAGGTGTCGATACATGAATATCTGATTGGTGAAACATGTCAAGGCTGTAAATGAAACTTCAGTGGCGTGCCTTCATTAACTTACAAGAAACTTTGTTGTAGGCTTTATTTATGCTAAATATCCTTATCGTTAACTCTTGACACCTCAGTTTTTATTCATACTTTGCAGTTGAGTTAGGAGCAGTTTCCTGAGGAATTTTGATGTTTTCAATAACATCTGCAAAGGATTAGAATCAGTTACTTTACCAATTATGCACGTGACTGTGGGAAAAATCTTGTGACAGAGGTTATAAGGTAACTTGTGTTTACCAGTTGCAGTTGCACAGACTGTACAAAAAAATAATTAATACTAATAGATCAGCAGGTTTGTAACTGTTGCTTTGGCACAGAATATAAGAATTTGTGGAAAAATAAATACATGTACGGTGATAAACCAACACGCCTATATCGGTTCAGTAGCACAGAATTTATGTAGAGATAGTTCATTCTTTTTGCACTCGCTAGGCCCGAGTTCGAGTCTCCGGCCGGCTAATGAAGAATTAGAGGAATTTATTTCTGGTGATAGAAATTCATTTCTCGCTATAATGTGGTTCGGATTCTTAGCCACGTCAAAATAAGTCTAATCCTTCGGGCCAGCCCTAGGAGAGCTGTTAACCAGCTCAGTGGTCTGATAAAAAAAACTAAGGTGTATAAGGTAACATTACCAGTTACGGTGCTGCAATCTTTTCAAAAAATAATTCATTGTTATTAAAAGGCTGGATTCCTGTACCGCTTACCAAGGACAGATTTTAACGGAAAAGAATTAATCATGATGAAAATCTATGCCTGTATTAGTTACAGTGGCACAGGGTTTATGGACAAACAATTAATAATAGTAAAGTAACGTGCTTGAAAAGTAATTAATTGTTATTGCATGTAGCCTGCCTGTACCAGATAAAATGTAGCAAATCGCGCTTTCCGTCCATGGCAGTGTTTTTGTGCCGTAGCGAATTTTGCTGCGTCAGAATCGACGAAGTTGTCGGAGTCCATGAAGTTGACGGAAGTTGGCGGCAAGATTTTCTTTCTCTTGGACGAAGTTTCTCAAGAGTTTGCTTTTGAAGTCTGGTCCTTTAGCGCTGTTATTATTATTATTATTATTATTATTATTATTATTATTATTATTATTATTATTATTATTTCGAGTCCGGTAAGTATGTTCATAAAAGGTATATTTTGGGGGGATGTGTACGAACACTTTATCCGCACTTTCAAATCGCATTATTTTTACTTCCTTACAAGGATGTTATGTCATTGGTTCGTATTGTTTGTTTGTTTGTGTGTTTGTTATTAGCATGATGACACATCAAGTTATGAGTGGATTTCTACGTAAATCAGACCAAAGGCTAAAGGCCTCGTGACTGCCTAGCGAGTAATTAGATTTGGGAGCGATAGGAATGGAACTTGTGAGCCGGATGGGGCCCTTCTTTAGGGTGTGGATTGATCAGCCTTGGCGGAGGTTTGCGGTCTCCAAGTGCTCTTTTCTTCCCCCGTTTCCTTTTTATATGATTTTGACTCAAGTGAATTTGTAAGATATACTTTGAAAGCTAAACTCGAATTTTGGAGTGGCGTTTTCTTTTCTTATCATGTCTTTTTCTTCCTCTCTCTCTCTCTCTCTCTCTCTCTCTCTCTCTCTCTCTCTCTCTCTCTCTCTCTCTCCTCTTCTTCGCTATTCATCATCCTCGTCATCATCTTTTCATTTTTTTCTTTATCCAAGTCATTTGCTTTTACTACTTAGGTTATTCTCTAGCCGTTTTCATCGTTCGCTGCAATGTTATTCACTGTAGACGAATGAATATTTCAGAAAAAAATATGAATAAGCAAATGGATATTTTACCAAAAAATATATAATTATTTAATGAGCATATAATTCATACCTCGTTCATAAGATCATTTATTTTTCATGCCCTACATAAAAGCTCGCTTCAAAACTCCGGCATTTCTGCCTTTGAGAAAATATTATTCCTGTGTAGTAATTATGGACTTACATAAAGGCGTTTATTCAATTATAGAAAAAAAAAATATATATATGTATATATATATATATATATATATATATATATATATATATATATATATATGTATATTTATTTATTTATATATATGCATGTGTGAATATAAAAATTATATATATTAGTATATATTTATATTTATATGTATGTATGTATGTGTATGTATATGTATATATATGTATATATTTGAGTGTTTAAAATCACCAGAAATTCTTTTCTGAAATGTGTGACCCTGAGGAAGAGAAAGCAGATTCCCGTGCGTTCGTTAACAGGCCGATTTAATTATACATTTGTTTTGAAGCGAAAACAAATGCTAGATTTAATAGGCGTGAATTTTGTGTCACGGGCTCAAACTCCGTTTGTTCATTAAAACTAGTTTTTTTTTTTTTTTGTCATTTGTTATAATGAGATCTGCTTCAGTGCTTCACTGCGGAGAGCGAAAAAATGAAATGTATTTTACTCTTTCATTTTTCAGATGGTTTTGAATTTTTATGTATTAGAGTTCCATAATTTTTTTTAATCGTGTATATCTTTACATTTTTTTATTTTAAGAGTGGGAACTTTTTCGTGTTTATAAGTCATGTTCTGTAGCCAATTGTATCTGTAATATTTTCGCAGTAGTTTCTATTGAAAGCTTTTACTTAGCTTGGCATAACGTTCGTATTTTTAAATTTCTTTGAGAATTCACTTACATCACCTATTCTTCTCTCTATTCATGTATGTATGTATTGTATTTTTGTATGTAAGTATGTATGCATTTATGTATGTATGTTATATGTATTAACTTGTGCTATTAAAACTGTCTGTTCTATGAAATCAGTTGTAAAGTATAATTAGAATGTCCCTTTTCTATGAAATCTAAATAGTCGAGGTTTTGCTGAAGCGTACAGTTATTTTTGATAATTTATACAGTTGTTTTTAAGAATTTATTATGTGTTATGATTTCCATGTAAAGGTAATAACATAAATTACAGGCAAGTTTGCCATAATGAATTCGTAATATAAATGAATGATTGGATATATAAAAAGTTTGATTTGTCTTTTGTGGAATGAGTGAAAGATATAAAATAGAGAGAGAGAGAGAGAAAGAGAGAGAGAGTGAGAGAGAGAGAGAGAGAGAGAGATGAGATTATAGGTGCTACCAATACGTACAGATGTATAAAGCGTTATTCATAATCATCATCATCATCATCATCATCTGAATATTCCACACGCTTCCTTATTACTCCGTATTTAATGTATTGGTGCCCATTATCCGCTTTAGTATTACGTTCTCACTGTCTGTAAGTAAATGAAAATTTCAGAAAAAGATAAACATGAATAAGTGGAAGGATTATTTTACCAACAAAAAGTTTCATGAATATAAGATTCGTACTTCGCAGAGGCCTAAATTTTTCCTTCGTAAATAATGGTTCCCTTCAAAAGTGGCATTTTGCGTTCGAGGAAATAATATTACGATGCAGTCATTATGGAATTACAAAGAAGCGTTTATTTAGTTACTAGAAATTTGGACACGAAAGTCTCGATATGTTTGCTTGATGACCAGAAATTCTTTTCTGAAATGTCGGGCCCGGGGGGAGGGGGCGGGGGAGAGAAACAAATGCCCGTGTGTTCATTAACACGTGGATTTAATTATACATTTGTTTTGAAGAGAAAACAAACGTTAGGTTTAATCGAGGTGAATTCGGTGTCACGGGCGCCAACTCCGTCTGTTAATTAAAACTACGGTTTTGTTTTTTTGTTTTTTTTCATTTTGTCATAATGAGATATGCTTCAGTGAATGCACTGCGGAGAGCGAAAAATGAAATATATCTTCATCTCTTTTTTTATGATTTTCAGTTTTATTTTTTTATTTTTTTTTACTTTGTTTTTAAAATGTTTTTCCGAAGCGTGCGTCCTTGCGTAGCACACGGTAACTGTGCACCTCCTGTGGGAACATTAGCAACTTAAAGACGGGAGGGGAGGGGGGTGGCTGTTGTTGCGAATCTCCATCGTCGCCCGCGGTCAGAGAAACGATTGGTCAGCAAATGACAGCGTCTCCTAACCAGTTACTCATCCTTCTCCCTCACCTCTGTGTAACCAGTGGGGGGCCTTGTAGACTGATGACATTAGCAGAGTTTGTCAGAGGAAGAAAGAAATTTAATCCATTATTCATTTTAGCCGCTACTAAGTAATTGCTACGTCGCATCAGTAAGTTCAATTCTAGAATATTAAAAAAGAATAAAATATAACGAGCTTTGTGCGTTTTGTGAATTTTCTATACAGTGTTAGCGCTCGAAATTTTAATCTGACGTAAACGGGCAGCAAATTTTCTTCAAATAGTTATATGAATTACCAATATATGCGTATGTACACTACGCTTTTGTCGTCTTACGTGTTATAATAATTTGAGTTATCTAGAGCCATGTGTTCGTAGTTTACCTGTAGCAGTTGAATTTTCTCTTTTATTATTATTATTATTATTATTATTATTATTATTATTATTATTATTATTATTATTATTATTATTATTATTATTTGTCCTAATCAAGACTGCTGAGTACCACCACAAGTTGGATGAAATCTAGTCTGATCAGACGAAGTTTGAGCGCCTCTCTAAGAACCCTACAGATGACATTAAGAAAGAAGCTAACAGTATTATAAGCATTATCAATGCAGCAACCAATGCAACACACCTCCCGCCCATCATCGGAGACCACAGCTGGGATACCTGTACAGCAATGTTAAGACTCACTAGCCCGGAAATCCCCTTCGCCCTATCATCAGTCAAGATGCCAGCACCTACATATGGTTTGGCCAAATGTCCCGACCGAATCTTGACGCCCTACGTGCCAAGTACTGTAGACTATAGCCTGCGCTCATCAACGGAATTTTTGGAAGAAATCCGAGATTCCCCCGGGACAGGAACTTTCGTCTCCTTGGGCCAGTAGTCTTATTCACTAATATGCCTGTTGATGAGACCATGTACCTCATCATTGACCGTGTCTATAGGGACCCTTCTACACCTCAAGTGAATATCCCAGAAGGATCTCTGCGGGCCGCCCTCGAGATATGCACTAAGAAGGCATCTTTGCCACCAATAAGGGCCAGATATACCTTTAGGTGTCCTCTTCGAGAACTTCTATATGGGAACCGTGGAGGAACGAGTCTTTTCCCGTATACAAAAACCACGCAAGTACGCCCGATACATAAACGACATCTTCGTGCAAGCCGACTACGAAAATGAAGTAGAGACTATCCGCCTCACATTCCAGCAGTGCAGTTCCCTGAATTACACCACCGAATTCAGCAGTAACAGCCAGCCCCCTTGCCTCGACGTCTTTATCTGCAAGACTGAAGACTGCCGAAGAACCTCTGTTTATACCAAGCAGACTAACTTAGGCCTTTGCCTGAATGAAGACAGCGAGTGCCCTGCAAGGCATAAGAACACAACCATCAAGGCCTATGTGAGGAGGCTTTACCTGGCAGGATACCCACTGAGAACTCGACCGTGTCTCCCAGATGCTCATTAACAACGGGTACTCCAACAAACAAGTAAACAGAGAAGTACGCGCAGCACTGGATCGATGGTACAATGAGCGAGAGAGGCCGCAGCCCCATCCCCAGGAGAAAATCAAGCTGTACTACAAAGTGAGAATGCACCCACAATACCAAGAAGATGAAAGCATCATGAGGAAAATCATCACAGAAAACGTATTCCCCACTGGAGTTGACACCAAGCTGGACCTCTTTGTCTACCATCAAAATTGGGTCACGAGAGATTTAATCAAGAAAAATAACCCAACCTCGCTGACAAGAGATCCTCTGAAACAAACTAATGTGGTCTACCAGTTTAAATGCCCTGTCCGTGGATGTCCCGGCTCATACATTGGCATGACCACTATGAAACTGTCGAAGAGGATTTCATGTCACGCACAAGAAGAAGCGATAAAAATCCATGCTAGAAATGCACCAGGGCGTCATCTCCCGTGACAGAATTATCAAGAACACCACGATAATTGGGGGAGCCTCCGACTACTTGAGGCACTCCTCATCCGGCAAGAGAAGCCCTCTCTGAATACGACTCAGGCAGTGCTCTTCCTCTCCACAAATATAAGAGGACAACAATACCAAGACTTGCCACCAACACCAGGACGAGCGACACCCCCGGCCTAGAAACACCAGATCAGATGAACAATCCTGTCACCAGTGGGAATAGATGGAGGAGACCAGCAGGCCGTGATGTCACCCACCACCCAGTGATGCCACGCCCCTACCCTGCCGGTCAGCGAGACTGCAGCAGCGTGACCTTCATGCCTGAAAAGTTGGCTTGAAGAAAACTTTCACCAACCAATAGGAGACCACCAACCTGGCCCGGCCAATCAAAATTCAGCAAGAGGCCTACCCCCTGCTGATCCCTGACTATCAACATCAATCTACTCTTACCCTCAGCCGTGAACATACCCAGTTGGAACTGGGAGAAACGTTGGCGATATAATTGCATACTCTAATTGACAAATACATACACTGACTATGTCCTCCATATTTAAATATACGGATGTATGCAGTCCCTGAATTTCCACTATTTCCCTCCTGAAGATGAATAACATCGGAACGTTACTCGCCCGATGCAGTAGCAGAGAAATTAAATGCAGCTGGTGCAGCAATTTCATTTAACATTACCTATTATTATTATTATTATTATTATTATTATTATTATTATTATTATTATTATTATTATGTCCTAGCGCCGTGCGACGCAAAAGGCATCTGTGAAATTCCTCCACTCATGTCTTTCTTTTGCTTTCACTTCACCTATCACTCATCTCTTGCATCCAGACTCGTATTTCTTATTCTATCAGAGCTGAATCTTCCAATTCTCCTGGTGCCAAAAGGAACCCGGAGAGAGAGAGAGAGAGAGAGAGAGAGAGAGAGAGAGAGAGAGAGAGAGAGAGAGAGAGAGAGAGAAAGTATTATCAATGAATGCAATTTGAAAGGATGTTATTATTATTATTATTATTATTATTATTATTATTATTATTATTAACTATATTTTTTCACATTATTAGGTACATAATTTCTGCATTACCTCACATCACTCTTTCCCATTATCATGCGTTTTTGAATATTTCACAAACAAAAATGGAAATAACTGAATGAATACTTTACCGAGAAGCATTTTTAAAGAATATATGATTCATTCCTTGTTCAAATTTTCATTCCCTCCATAATGGCTTGCTTGAAAAAGTCTAGCATTTTGCCATCGGGAACAACAATGTTGCGATGCAGTCATTATGGAATTACAAAGATGCGCTCATTCAATTACTAAAGAATTTATTTATTTGCATAAAAGCCTCAGTGTGTTTGTTTAAATTGACCAGAAATTCTTTTCAGAAATGTCAGGCCCCAAGGAAGAGGAGACAAAGGCCCCTGTGTTCATTAACGGGTCGATTTAATTATACATTTCATTTTGGAGCGAAAACGCTAAATTTAATCGACGCGAATTCTGTCGACGACGAAAACACTGCGTGTTAATTAAAGTTTCAACTATTTTTTTGTCATCATTTTGTTATAGTGAGATCTGCTTCAGTGCCTCCTGCACTGTGGATAGCGAAAAATCAATTTTTTTTTCACTTCATTTTTCCTAATGATGTTTTCTCTTTTTTTTCTCTTAATATATTAAATGAATTTTGTCTTTATTGTGGATGCCGCTAACATTTCAATCTAAGGTGATGTTTACGGTCTTTGAATTCCTTGTGACCTCAGATCATTTACATGGTCTTAAATTCGTTGAACATTTCTGATTCTTACTGGTTTTAAATCTTTTGAGTATTTTTAATGTTTTCATATAAATAATGTTAATGATTTTAAGTATTTCTGATGACTTAATCTCAGTTGGATGCCTTTAAACCTTTCAGAAATATTGTAGATCTGTTGATGACTTTCATATCTGTTTGTTGCTTTTAGAAATTTTCCTCGTGCTTTGAAAAGGCTCATGTTTTTGCATTTTAGATGACAGAATATTTTTTACTTATGTTTACAGTTTTTCTAGTAATACTTAACAATTTTTCCTTTACCGCCTATTGTTTTGTGAAAACCAGTTGTTTTGCTGTAGATTTCATTACTGCACTGGATACCGCGGTAGGTCCATATTGTAATGAAAGTTATAGTTGGCATTGTTGTTGATGGTGATGTTAATATGGTAGTATAAATTGAATTCTTAATAATTCGTTTGTGTTGTTGTAGTACTAGGAATAATAGTAGCAGTTGTAGTTTTGTTTGAGTTTCGTCAGTGGAATTCGTGGGAATTGTAATGTAGTCGTAGATGCAAAACATTGTTTTTTTTATATCAAACGATTTAATAAACAGCTCAGCAGTGCCTTCTCCATATAAAACAAATAAAAAATGCCCCGAAGTTTCTTCGGCCCAGTCGAGTTTTCTGTACAGCGTATAACCAAGGCCACCGAAAATATATTTATTTTGGTGTTCTCGGTTTAATGCTGTAAGAACCGCGGCCCATGAAACTTTAACCACGACCCGGTGGTGGCCCTCCTATATCGTTGCCAGACGCACGATTATAGCTAACTTTAACCTTCAATAAAATAAAAAAAACTATTGAGGCTAGAGGACTGCAATTTGGTATCTTTGATGATTAGAGGGTGGATGATCAACATACCAATTTGCAGCCCTCTAGCCTCAGTAGTTTTTGAAATCTGAGGGCGGACAGGAAAAAGTGCGGACGGACAGACAAAACCAACACAATAGTTTTCTTTTACAGAAAACTAAAAAATGAAAAGAAAAGGAAAGAAATATTCCTCCCTGGGACCGGAAGTAACTTCCGTATGGGATGTAAGTTTCATGCCGCGACAACATCGAATGAAAGTTCGTCTCACCGGAAGGCATTTGCGTCAGTTCGACTCGACTTCCGCTCTTACTGTTTATTTCTGTTTGTCTTTTGGCTAAGACTTCTGCTCTTACTGTTCATTTCTGTTTGCCTTTTGGCTAAGACTTCTGCTCTTACTGTTCATTTCTGTTTGCCTTTTGGCTAAGACTTCTGCTCTTACTGTTTATTTCTGTTTGCCTTTTGGCTAAGACTTCTGCTCTTACTGTTTATTTCTGTTTGCCTTTTGGCTAAGACTTCTGCTCTTACTGTTTATTTCTGTTTGTCTTTTGTTTGTTTTTATTTGTCTCTTCTCTTATTACTTTTTCCCTCACTTTGATGTTCTTCATGTTCTTCGTATTGTGGAGTTTGAATTTTTTGACTTTTGGATATATAGTTCTTAATCTCATTGTGTTTTAGACTTTGACCTTAAATATTGGTCACATTGTAGAAGAGAGAGCATCGATATTTTACACTATACGACCCTGGTGGAAAACGGAGGGGACTAGAGCACCAAATATGTTATAATTTAAGGCCCTTCAGTTTATAAAATTATATATATATTTTTTCTTTTTACCGGCTTATTATTATTATTATTATTATTATTATTATTATTATTATTATTATTATTATTATTATTATTATTATTATTATTATTCTGTTGTCATTAGTATAATATTAAATGACACCATTATTGTTTGCGGTAGAAGTAGTTCTCATGTTAGGTAAAGGTTCTAATATGAGTACATATACCACACGTGTTTTTATAATCTATCTATCTATCTATCTATATATATATATATATATATATATATATATATATATATATATATATATATATATATATATATAGATAAATGGATGTATTGTGTGTGTTCCAGCATAACTCTGAAACGCTTTGAGAAATTTCAACCAAACTTGGTATACATATGACTGACTATCCGGAAAAGAATACTGTGGAGGTAAGACATCACTAGCACCAAGGGGCACCAAAAGGCGGGGTGGGAAGGGCTTCCCTGAAAGGGGGCTGGTTCTGCCCCTAAACTTAGCAACTAAATAAACTCTACGGGTTTATCATAACTCAATTTGGTATATACATATTACTTTACTATATGGAAAAGAATACTGTTTGGGTAAGGCATCACTAGCACCAAAGGGCACCAAAGGTGGGGTGGATGGGAAGGGCTTCCATGAAACGGGACAGTTTCTGTCCATAGACTTATACTAAATAAACTTTACTTGTTTATCATACCTCGTTTTGGAATACATATGACACTATCTGGAAAAGAATACTGTGGGGGTTGGCAAGACATCGCTGGCACCAAAGGGGGTGACGTAAATAACCGAAAATGACAGATATTAGTGTCTAATCCATAGTTTTCAAGGTCGCTGAGAAGAATAGGGACATTTCTGATACCCTTTAAGCCCAAGTTCAGCCCTGATAGGAATAAGGGTGAGAAGGGCTGAAATTTAAAATGTAAAAAATGTTGGGCAATGTAATAGAAGTAACTATCTTAACAGGAAAAGAGAGAGAGAGAGAGAGAGAGAGAGAGAGAGAGAGAGAGAGAGAGAGAGTGAGTTTATTGATTGTCATTCAGAGTTTTTCCAGGAAGCGCGGGGTTGGTCAACTGGTAATATTATATAACTTCAATTTTTTTGCAAAATTTTGTAGTTAAAGATGGTGAAATGCGGTACAGATTTTAAATGAAAAAATATTAATCATGATGAATTCACATGCCTTAATTATTGTGGCACAGAATTTATGGACAAACAATGAATCAGGAAAGTAACATGTCAGAAAAGTAATTAATTGTCGTCGTAAGTAACATGTCTGTACCAATGACAGCGCAGCTAGTTACGCTTTCCGTCCATGGCAGTGTTTTTGTGTCGTAGCGAATTTTGCTGCGTCAGAATTGACGAAGTTGGAGTCGACGCAGTTGACGGAAGTTGGCGGCAAGATTTTCCTTCTCTTGGACGAAGTTTCTCAAGAGTTTGTCTTTGAAGTCTGGTTCTTTAGCGTAGCTATTTTTAGTAACTTTATTATTATTATTATTATTATTATTATTATTATTATTATTATTATTAATGCGATTCCGGTGAATTTATAAGGAATATTTTTTGGAGATGTGAAAGAACTTTCTATTCGTACTTTCTTATCGCTTTATTTTTACCCCCTTGCAATGAGGTTATGTCTTTGGTTCGTATAGTTTGTTTATTTGCATGATTTTTGCTCCTTTTTCTGTTTGTTAGTATCATCAAGCATAAGGTTATGTGTGGATATTTTCACGAAAAATTGACCTTCGGAAGGCTAAAGGCCTCGTGAGAGGCAACACGTGATTAAAGTTTGGGAGCGCTAGGAATGGAACTTTTGAGTTGGAAGAGGCCCTTTTTGGGGCGCAAATTGCTCAGCCTTTGCGGAGGTTTGCAGTCTCCAACGCTCATGTCTTCACTGTTTGTTTTTCATGTGGTCTTTAAGTATCATGTATTTATAAGATATATTTTATAAGATATAAAAGAAATTTGGAGTTTTGCTTCTTATCAGTTTCTTTCTTTTCTTCACTATCCTCTAATTCCTCCATCTTTTCCTCTTCAGTCCTCATCTTCGTGATATTTATCTTTTTTTAATTTTTTTTTATCTTTGTCATTTCCTTTCATTACTTACGTTAAACGTTCAGTTTAGATATTCTCTATCCGTTTTCATAATGCACTGCAGATAAATGAATGGTTCAGAAAAAATACGAATAAGGATTTAATAATTTATCAACAAAAATGTCTTTTTGATGAGTGTTTTATTCATATTTCGTTCATAAGGTATCTATTTTTCATTCCCTACATAAAAGCTCGCTTCAGAACTCCGGTATTTCGGACATTGTGAAAATATTACGGTACAGTCATAATGGACTTCCATAGAGACGTTGATTTAATTATGAAAAATATTTTTGAAAATACTCAATTATTAAAAACATATATGTACTGTATATGTGTGTGTAAATATATATATGATATATACATATATGTGGGTTGTGTATGTGTGTGTATGTATATATATATATATATATATATATATATATATATATATATATATATATATATATATATATATATATATATATATATATATATACTACAGGTGTTTCTGAAATTAGAGCAACCCCCTCTACAGCATAAACTAAAATTGATTGATATGGACAAAAACAAGTCATTTAGAACAGGTATTTATATACGTTTCTCTCTGAGTATTTAATATTTTGTGTGGCCTCCATCTGCCTGTACCACAACCTACATTTTTGAGGGTATGATGTCTTTTGACTCCTGAGAGGGGACTTCAGGCCTTCCAAGATTCTCACTCTTTTCGCGATGACAGTCATGTGGATTTTTGTTCCAGTATCTTTTAATAAAGGATTCATCTCTTTTAATGTATTTAGCTATCCAGGAAAGTGAAATGAAGGATGCACCTGCATCCCTGGCCTCTGAAGGTTATAGCCCGGATTCGGTCAATCCATCTGATTTCCTCCGAGCCGTTAGCCATGGCTGTATCTAACTCCGTCACTCAGTCTGAAAATACAAGAAATGTAAAATGAAAAATAGCTTAATAGAAACTTAAAATAATGTACTTGGAGATAGGCTATAGCAGAAAACTTCATAACTTTCCACTTGTTCTGTGGAGGGGGCTCTAATTTCGAAATATATATATATATATATATATATATATATATATATATATATATATATATATATATATATATATACATGTATGTATGTATTATGAGTTTGTTGAAAATAACCAGAAATTCTTTCCTGAAACGTGTGACCCTGAGGAAGAGAAAACAGCTTCCCGTGCGTTCGTTAACAGGCCGATTTAATTATACATTTGTTTTGAAGCGAAAACAAACGCTAGATTTAATAGGCGTGCATTTTGTGTCACGGGCGCAAACTCCGTTTGTTCATTAAAACTCCAGTTTTTTTATCATTTGTTATAATGAGATCTGCTTCAGTGCTTCAGTGCGGAGAGCGAAAAATGAAATGTATTTCATCCTTTCTTTTTCAGATTGTTTAGAATTTTTTTTTTAGAGTTTCATAATTTTTTTAATCATCTATATCTTTATATTTTTTATTTCATGGCTGAAAACATTTTCGTGGTTATATGTTTTATTCTTTTGCCGATCGTATCTGTGATACATTGTCGATTTTCCTAATGAAGATTTTGTTTTTGGGTTTCCGTGACGTTCTTATTTTAAAGATTATACGAGGATTTTGTTTATCTGTAATCTGTCTGTCTGTCTGTGCACGTTTCTATGTATTTATGTATTATAATACTGAGGTTATTTGTTTATATACCCATCTTATTTATGTATGTATGTGTGTGTATATATATATATATATATATATATATATATATATATATATATATATATATATATATATATATATATATATATATATATATAGAATCAAGTTTTCAGAATTATCAGTTCTTTTGAATCTGATGAATAGTATATTTAAAATGCCGATTTTGTATATAGCCTAAACAGCTGAGTTTTTGTTGATGCTTGCAGTTATTTTTCATAATTGGTCTTTCTTGAATCATTCCATGTAAAGGTAATGAAACACAGTCACAATGTGACTGAATGGCTGGATATGTAAAAAGAATGATTTATGCTTTGTGGAGCGAGTGAAAGTTATAGTATTATGGAGGTACAGATGTTAACTAGAATTGGTCCTAAATGTAAAGAGAGAGAGAGAGAGAGAGAAAGAGAGAGATTATAGGTGCTGTCAGTGAATTCATATTGAAAGAACGTAATTCTTTATCATTATCATCATCATCATCGTCATCGCCTCCAGCGCCGTATGACGCAGTTGCGATACAGTATTCCATACACTTCCGTATTACTCCATATTTTATTTATTTGTGTCCATTAGCCTCTTCAGTTTTCCACTTTCAGTCTCTGTAAGTAAGTGAATATTTCAGGAAAAATTAGCATAGATAAGTGAAAGTATTATTTTACCAACGAAAAATTTCATGAACATATGATTCGTACTTCGCAGAGGCCTACATTTTTCATTCAGCTCTTCAAAAGTCTGGGATTTTGCCTTCGAGAGAACATTATTTCGATGCAGCCATTGTGGAATTACAAAGAGGCGTTTGTTCAATTACTAAACATTTGTACACAGAAGTCCCGACATGTTTGCTTGAAATGACCAGAAGTTCTTTTCAGCAATGTCAGACCTTGGGGGGAGAGGGGGAGATGGATTTCATTTAATTATATATTTGTTTCATAACCAAAACAAACACTAGATTTAATCGGGGCGAATTATATAATGTGTCACGGCCGCAAACTCCGATTGTTAATTAAAATTCCAGTTTTCTTTATCATTTTTTGTAATGAGATCTGCTTCAGTGAATGCACTACGGAGACGGAAAAATCAAACATTTCTATATTTCTGAAATGACTTTCAGTTTTTTTATTCTTTTACTTTATTTTATTTTATATTTTTGTGTCTTGCGTCTTTGCTTATCACACGGTAATTGTGGTTCTTCAGCTGTTGGCTGCACCTCCTAGGGACTCCAGAATAGCAAATTGAATTTCATTCATTGTATAAATCACCAGTTTATGCGTATGTACAGTTGTACACTACGCTTTCGTTGTATTATCTGTCGTAGTCAGGCATAGTTTACCTGTAACAGTTGAATTTCTTTGTCTCCAGACTCATCCCATCATCCAGAAGATGACCATGTTTCGACCAGCTCGAAACATGTTGACAGAAAAATTACTGAAAATATCAGACGGACGTCAGAAAAAGAAAAAGAAGAAATACCACCGAAAATACAATCAGGAAAATCTACGGTTTTACATCCCATGTTTCAGTAACCTGCTGCAATGCATGAGAATAAAGAATGTCATCCGTATTCTTACGGATGACATTCATCCGCTGTTACATTCGTCAAAATATGAACATTGGACAATTATTGACTAATATTGATGTGCATGAAAAGCGAATTATAAGAAGAATTGAGAAAACTCGGTATAAAATCAATTCACAAAATGAAGCCTTTTTATTCAAGAATATATTATTTATTATTATTATTATATTATTATTATTATTAGATACATAATTTCTATATATCAGTCCCATCATCAGTCACAACAAGTAGGTATTTCACAAACAAAAATGGAAGTAACCGAATGAATATTTAACCCAGAAGCATTTTTAAGGAATATATGATTCATGCCTTGTTCAAAAGAGCGTCCAATTTTCATTCCCTCCATAATGGAAAAAGTCTGGCATTTTGCCAACGGGAAAAATAACATTGCGATGCAGTCATTATGGAATTACAAAGATGCGTTTATTCAATTAATAAAAATATATATATAAATGCATAAAAGCCTCAGTGTGTGTGTTTAAATTGACCAGAAATTCTCTTCTGAAATGTCAGACCCTGAGGAGGAGGAGACAAAGGCCCCTGTGTTCATTAACGGGTCGATTTAATTATACATTTCATTTTGAAGCGAAAACAAACGCTAAATTTAATCGACGCGAATTCTGTGTCGACGGCGAAAACACTGCGTGTTAATTAAAATTTCAACTATTTTTTTGTCATCATTTTGTTATAATGAGATCTGCTTCAGTCCTCCTGCACTGTGGAGAGCGAAAAATAAAATATTTTTTTTCTTTTCGTATATTAGATGGTTTTTTCCTCTGTTGTTCTTCTAATTTTTTAACTGAATTTTATTATAGTTATGACCGTACATATTTGAAACTATGCAGATGTTTACGATTTACAAATTGCATTATGACCGCAAATCATTTAAATGTTCTTAAATCCATTAAATATTTTATTTCCTAATCGTTCAACATCATTTGAATATTCGTAAATCTTTTTATAGAATTTTGGTGTCTTTAAATGGTTTGGATGATTTAAACTCTATCGTGTGCCTGTACACTTTTCAGATATAGTATAAATCTGTTGATGACTGTCATATATGTTTGCTACTTCTAAAAATTGCCCTCATGCTTTGAAAAGGTGATGATGTTTTGTAATTTAAATAACTGAACATTATCCACTAATAGTAACAGTGTTTTCCATAATACTTAGCTTTTTTCTTATTGCTTATCGTTATATAAAAACCAACTGATTGGCTGTTCTTTTCTTTTTTTTTTTTTTTGCTGCTTTTGCAGTGGATTTCGTGTAGGCCCCTTTTGTAATAGTTGTCATGGTTGCTGTTGCTGTTGTTGTTAATATGGCAGCATCACTGGGATTCGTAGTAGTTCAGTTTTGTTGTAGTAGTAGAGTAAATTCGCCATAACTGGGGTAGGTTGATGAATTTCAGGACGAGGAACAACCAAAGCATATTTCCACTTCTTTTTTCAACGTTTCGTCACTACTCTGGATCCATTCTCAAAAAGTCTGAAATGAGTAAACGTCATGGATATGATAAAATTTACACTGTATTAAAATCTCAAAAATACAATAAAGGTCTGAAATTTTAAAAAAAAATTTAAAAAGTTAGAAAATGATGATGAAAAAAATTTTTGTGATTTTATTATAGTATACACTTTTATCATATCCATACCTTTTACTCATTTCATCTGTTTTTGAGACAGGCACCAAAGTAGCGCCGAAACATGAAATTAAAGATTTGGAAACATGCTGAGATAGTTCCTCGCACTGAAATTCATCAGGCTAGTAGGAATAATAATTGTAGTTTTAGCAGTTGTTTTGAGTTTCATCGATGAAATTTGTGATAACTGTAATGTAGTAGTCGTTGTTGTAATTATAATTGTTTTTTCTAACATCAGAGGGTTTAATATCAGATAAGCAATGTCCTTTCCATATAAAGAAAATGGAAAGAAAAGAGAAGAAATTATCCGCTGTGAGGCGGGAAATAACTTAATATCGAAATTGAAGTTCGTCTTCCCGGAAGGCATTTGCATGAGTCCGACGTGACTTCTGCTCTTCATTAGTTTTTCCTTGCAGTGATATTCTTGTTCATCGTATTGTTGGATTCGAATTTTGCTGTTTTTTTATCATACGTTTTGTATTTTTAGTGTTTTAGACTTTGAATTATCGTCCACATTTTGGAAGACGGAGCATCGAAATTTTATCCAGTATAATCCTGGTGGAAACCGAAGGGTCAGAAGTTTTTCCATGCAATCTCTAGTCTGGCATATTATTATTATTATTATTATTATTATTATTATTATTATTATTATTATTATTATTATTATTATTATTCTGTTTCATTGGTATAATAATCATACTAAGTAACACCATTATTATAGGTAGCAAAAATATTTCTAGTAATAATAGGAAATGATTCTGCTACGTACGTCGGAGATACTGTTATGAGAAATATAGTGCTATATCGTTTTTGTAAATTTTCTAGTTAATGGAGGAGAAATGCGGAACTGAATTGTCCTTTATTCTCTTCGACTGGCCAACATTTGTGCCCACACTTTAGTGACAAAAATTATTTATAATATCTGGTCACACAGGTGGGCAGCGATTTTTTAAATATCTTCAGACCTTTTCTTCGCGCGCGCGCGCGTGTGTGTGTGTGTGTGTGTGTGATTGACGGATATCCGTTGAACAAAGGAATTGCTCAGACAAGGTAATGTGTATTTCCGATTTGTTTTTTACTACTGAGTATTCATGCTAACTTATGTTCATGTGCTTATTTGTGTGTTTTTTTTAATAAGCACGCACATGCATATATAAGTTCACATATTGCGCATGTGTGTGTGTTTTTCATATACCTGCATATGGTTAATTGATGATTTATAACTGCTCTTTTTCTCAAAACGTCTTGTGTGTGCGTGTTTATCCATATATCTGTACATTATTAGGTAAAAGAACCTTTGTTAAGCGTCTTCTCGAACCGCCAAAATTGAGAGCAAGGTTGAAATTCCTGAATGACATCCTCCCCATGTCTCGCGAGGTCAGATAAAACTTGTGAAATATTCATGCATTACCTTGCTTATTGCTTCAGGATTTATGCCGTCTTCCAAAGTTCTTGGGATTCAAGACTTTAGAACTTTCCAGATAAAACGCCTAATTTGAAATCAGAGGGATAATTTATGCTTCGGGAGAGAGCTTGATATGCGTTCATAGAAGTCCGGGATCGTGGTGTTTCTGGAGTTCAAGTTCTTTTTTTTTTTTTTTAATATGTGCAGCCATTGTATGCGTTTTCTCTGGTCTACAAAATTTTATGTGCAAAGATACGTATTCTCCCCCCCCTTTCTCTCTCTCTCTCTCTCTCTCTCTCTCTCTCTCTCTCTCTCTCTCTCTCTCTCTCTCTCTCTCTCTCTCTTTTACACACATGCACACACACATACATTCATTCATTCATTGTTTAAATATAAATATCTTTATGAAATAGCATCCATGAGTACCAACATCCGTCATATCGTGACATACATAAATAATTATGAATACAACATGTGTGTTCATATTAGTAGTCTACATATGCATGTGCATGTGTTAATCATATGTATAAATAAGTAAAAAGATAAATTGACATTTCCATGACATACATATACTTGCACTACGTCCACAGAGAGGACTCACTGCAACAACAGTGACGTGAAGTGAGTCGAGGAGATGGAGTATTGAAAATGAGAGGAAGCTGGAAGGAAACTGAGAGATGGAAGGTGATATTGGAAAGGGGGAGGGATTAGAGTGGAGGGGAGGAGGGGGTGGTATAGTTCCTTGCGGGGATTGAGAGTCCTGTGGGAGAGTTTTCCTTTGCCAGATTGGCAAAGTTGACCCAAGTTTACATGAAGGTTTTCCCTCCCTTAAGAGGTTTCTCTCTGGGGCGTGCTGCCAAGTTCAGGTTTCGGTTATGGTTTTTTTAATGGAAGTATGTTAGCACTTTTATATATATATGTGTATATATATATATATATATATATATATATATATACAATATATATATATATATGTGCATATGTGTATATACAAAATGTATATATTTATATGTGCATATGTGTATATACATATATATTTTGTATGTATGTATTAAATATATATATATATATATATATATATATATATATATATATGTATGTATGTATGTATATATGTATGTACAGTATGCATGTATACATGCATGCACATATTTATATGTTTGTGTCTATATATACATATATATATATATATATATATATATATATATATATATATATATATATATATATATATATAGTAATAAAGTTTCATTTGATAACCAATTCACTATACTTTGGGAATAACTTACACCCAAAAAGAGTTATAACTGATAATTGCTTCGTCACCAGTGGGATTCGAACCGCTGCCCGGTTTAGAAACAACTATGTAAGGATGAATGTTAGTACTGAAGGAGTTAGAGATGAAGTGGTTGATTAGAATAAGTATCCGGTAGATAATAAAATGGATGATGGTAGAGAAAAGGTGAATCTCAGACTAGATATAGCTAGTAAAATCGCAGGGTGTGTGCAATGGCTTGGGAAGAGACTTGGAGTTTCCATGAAAGCCAATAAGGGAATGGAATGAAGATATGGTTGAGCCAACTCCCTTATATGGAAGTAAGGTATGGATGTTGAATGCAAAAGAAATAAAAAAAAAAGGGATGTGAAACGTGGAGACGCAAAGAAGCTGTAAGATAAGTTAGCATAGATGAAAGTATTGTTCAGATTTTTTGAAATGATTTGGTCCTGTGGAAAGAATGGGAGCGTGAAAAGAGTATAATTCAAGAGACTTTAAGAGTAAGGAGGAGATGAAGACCTAGAAAGCGCGGATAGATGCTTTAGAATAAAACCTCAGTCGTTGCCAAGCCTCTTCTTCATCTGGAGAATCAGAAGTTAATTACTTTTTACCCAAGTCTGTGACATCAACCGTTTATTGTTATTTTTTCATTTTCTTTTTTCTATAAAATTGAGGACCAGTGCTGCATGGCCCGGTTGCCTTGATCGATCCTAGGTTTTCTTTAGCTAAATTCTGTCATTTGATGAATTATTATGTAACTTATCGCAATTTTTCTTATAGTATTACTTCTTGCAGCTTTTTATACTGCTTTCTATCTTATTGCACAATATGTAAATAGCTAATACAGTTCCATAATTAGTTTTTGTACTCTTCATCCTGTTTAGTTACATTTAACTTTGGCAGTAAGTATTATTATTATTATTATTATTATTATTATTATTATTATTATTATTATTATTATTATTATTATTATTATTATTACAACGCTTATTTATTTTACGGAATATTATAAAAAAATTCTTAATTTTGGATTCACATTTAATTTTATTTGTTCCTATTTCTTCTTAGAAATCATGTCAGGAATCCCATCAGTAAAAATAGCACATTTGCATGTATAATCAGAACTGTTATTCTTTTTTCTTCCTTCTCATCTGAATTTTAGATTGAAAGAAAGATAAAACGTCGCTGTTAAGTCTTTTTCTAAAGCATCTCATATAATCAGTGGTAAAACTTTACTTTAGTTGCGCGGCCTGATTCCCGCCAGTCGTCGACCGGGACAGGTTCCTCATACATAAATAGGCATTATCTTTCCTATGAGGCTAGGTCCTGACCTAACCAGACCTTACCTACCTAACCAGACCTTACCTACCTAACCAGCTTAGGGCGACGTGCCCTGACCTGGCCGGGGGGCGAAAAAGGCAGTAACCTGTCCCGGTCGGCGACTGGAGGGAATCAGGCCGCGCAACTAAAGTAAAATTTTCCCATCAATTTACAGGAATTAAAATATTACATTACTATTCAATGTGTGAGCGTAAGTTCTGTCTTCTAGAACGCGTCTCCTTTTTGTACTTCCATCAGTGTTCACCCACAGCACAACCCACTTTGCCTTTCTGTCCAAAGAGACTTCGGTCCTTGGCATTTTCTTCACCGTCATTTGTTTTGCATTGACAGAGGTCAGATTTGACAGTCTAAGGTTAGAAGTTCAGAAAAAGGCCTTGATTATTTTATCATGAGCTACGTCTGATTCGGGGAATTATTAAATATTTCAGTCACCGTCATAAATAACGGTAATATGAGAGAGGGTCGAGACGGCATGCTTATAGCGGGAACAGTGGTGAGAGATTATCGCCAAGCTGGATGACAGTCAGTCACCACAAGTTGTATTTTAAAGGAGATCTTTCACATTCACAATTGATCCTTCATTATCTTCCTGCCGAGAGCGACCAGATTTTCTGAACAGCAGCACCAATATGCGGTAAATGTGCCTCGCTGTCGAACTTCCGCG
>NC_089788.1:63542719-63547719 GCF_040412425.1 Macrobrachium rosenbergii | reverse complement strand
CGTTTTCTGGAAATTGATCATCTGTCTTCACAAAGAAGGAGAGTCCGCTCCATACGGATGAACTGCGTCTGATGTATCTCAAGTTTTGTAATCGGACACGTGACGCATCTGGATTCCAGAGACATTTTCGTCTCCACTGAGCTGCTCCAGTCTTCGGGAATTTTTGGGATTCCCGGGAATGTCAGGGACTTCCACCAGATGGCAATGATTTGGAATAATTCTTCATCTCTTTTTCTAACTATATGTATGTATAATTATGTATAATTGTATGTATAAATAAATAAAGCTCCGCTAGAAGATGAGGCTCCGTAAGCAAGGCCCGGAGATTCTCTGGAGACGCTGGAGCCAGTCTTGTGAAAGTTCCCGCAAGGTCGACAAGATATGCCTCAATCACTCAACTTCTTTTCACGTGTCTGTGTGTGTGTGTGCTCATATAGTCATTCGTTTTCTAATTTATCTTTTTCTGAGAGAAAATTTAATGGAAATATATTTTAATTTCATCACTAATTTCAATAATGACGACTTTTCATTAATAAGTTGAATAATTGATAACAGGTGCCAAGAATTTGAATATAAACAGGCGACTTCACCAAACATTTGCGAAAGATAAAGTCATAACGTTTGACCTGTTTTATTACATACATACATACATACATACATACATACATATATATTTTTATACATACATGTTATTTTCTTCATACAAAATATAAAAATAAAATAAAATTTTTTTATATATGAGGACGCCAAATGACATTTTTTTCAATGTTCAAAAATATAAAAATAAAATAAAATCTTTTAATAATGTTAATAATAATAATAATAATAATAATAATAATAATAATAATAATAATAATAATAATAATAATAGAGGACGCCAAATGACACCCTTTCTTGAGGACGCCAAATGTTGGCCAAATGGCACCTTTTACCCTACTTACTACATAATTTTTTTTATATATGCATGTTATTTATCTTCTTCAGCAAAAATAAAATAAAATAAATAAAATAAATAAATACGCCAAATGGCACCTTTTAATAATACATAATTTTTTTTTATAATGCATGTTGTTTTCTTCAGCAAAAATATAAAAATAAAATAATAATAATAATAATAATAATAATAATAATAATAATAATAATAATAATAATAATAATAATAATTGAGGACTCCAAATGACACCCTTTCTTGAGGACGCCAAATGTTCATAGCGCCAGGACGCCAAATGGCACCTTTTACTATATAATTTTTTTATACATGCATGTTATTTTCTTACAAAAATATAAAAATAAAATAAATTTTGTAATAATAATAATAATAATAATAATTATTTAAATGTTCAGGAGAAAAATATAAATTTTTTTATATATGCATGTTATCTTCTTGATAAATAAATAAATAAAATAATAATAATAATAATAATAATAATAATAATAAATAATAATAATAATAATAATAAATAATAACTGAGGACGCCAAATGACACCCTTTCTTGAGGACGCCAAATGTTAGGACGCCAGGACGCCAAATGGCACCATTTACCCTACTTACTATATATACGTTATTTTCTTATAAAGATGAAATAAATAAATATATATATATATAATATATAATATATGAGGATTAAATACCCTTTCTTGATATATATATATATTTTATATATATATATATATATATATATATATATATATATATATATATATATATATATATACAGTATATTCGGGAGGATGGGTAATAGGTGGCGAGAAAGAGAAAAACGATGCAACCAATCAAAATCCATTCAGATAAGATAGATTCATGAATCGATTTCAGTGTTGGGTCAATGGAAAGGAGTGGATATTTTGTAGATGTGTTAAATGTGGATAACAAAAGAGCTAATTATGCAGGAGAGGAAAGGCTCGTCGTTGAAATTTGAGAACCCTTATGAAATTAAAAGTACATGAGCGAGCAATTAAGAGGCTGAAGAATGGAGAGACACGGAGCATTGATGGACTTGCGATTGAGATGCCACAGAACAGTGCTGAGAGCGTGTTGACCAGGACTTCGAGGCCATGTGTTGAAAGGTTCCAGAGAAGAAAGTAATTGTTACATTGTAAAAGTACAAGAGTGATAGAAGCGTCTGTAAGAAATTTTAAGAGCATGAGTTTACTTAATATATCAGAGGCGGCATGCGGCAGGGTATTGAATGAGATAACAGACTGACAGAATGGCAGAAGAACGGAAGCTGTTGATTCGTGTTGCTAGTTGAGAGTAGCCTACATATTATGGATAATGGTAAGATGAAAGAATCGATGAATCACAGAATAGGCGAAGCAAGGAAGGCAGAAAAGTGTGAAACAGAGATTAGGAATATACGTAGAAGCCAAGGTGGGGATGTATGAAAGGAGTGATAGTGGTAAGCCAACTCACCTTTATGGAGCTTATGTGTAGATGTTGAATTAAAATGGAAGTAAGAGGTTGAATTGTTGAGATCTAGAAGTAGTAAAAACTTAGCATATTAGAAAGAAAATTCCATAATAGCCATGAAGTGCTAAAGTACACTCAGAAAAAGCAGTTAAGGATACAATCTATTTAAGGGGTTTGGCGTGCTGCTGATGAGCCTTGTACACAGGTGCATGAAGCAGCTGATGTTTTGAAAGTTAAGCACACAAAGTTCGTCCCGGATTCAGTAGATGAATCAGTATATAGAATTACACATATATATAATATATATATGTATATATATACATATATGTACATATATGTATATATATATATATATATATATATATATATATATATATATATATATATATATATATATTTATTATATGTAAATATATATTGTAATAATACAACAAGTTTATTTAAATTGCGTCAAATCCTTTGCGCTTATATAAAACAAATAGTGATTGACAGTGTACATTATATAGAGGATATTTTGATTGCTACATAATCCTGCACTTAAACTGCAGCTGCATTTCTGTGATCAAATTATATTATTAAAATGCTCCCATGAAATATTGCTTCGGCTGATATATTGAAAAAAGGCCTGTAACCTAATGGATATTCTCTCTCTCTCTCTCTCTCTCTCTCTCTCTCTCTCTCTCTCTCTCTCTCGTAACAGAGAGGGGAAATGGAATGTATCAGTCATTTTCGCTCTCTGTTTATGTATATTTTACTTGATATTTAACTCTATTTCAGTTTGTTTAAATATCGTTTTTTTTATGACTGTTACTTATCTACTAATAGTGAAGCATAGCGATGAACATATTCTTAACGAAGGAAGAGATTGTGAAGAAATAATACGAACCATTTTCTCTTTCAAACTGCCATTCTCTCATGCAAATCATTAGAGAAGTTCAATTTCACAGGTTGCAAAAACGCTGCAGACTTACTGTTGCGAAGTGTGCAGAAACTTTGATTATGTTAGTACATTTCTTTTGCAAAATAGTAATGTGCAGAAAGCAAAGTTGCAGCACTAACTTGGATTATAGTAGGGGTGGCGACATGTAGGGAAAGTTGGAGTATAGGTCAAGGCTGTTTAAAGTAATAATAATAATAATAATTTTTTGTTGTCAATTAATACTGCTACTTCTATTGCTGCAACTGCTCCTCATGTCAAATACTTAAGGAAGAAAATGTTAAATGTGGGGTGGGCAGGGGTGAATGCACAGAGAGATTTGCGAAATGTGAAAATGGAGTGAGTTTTTTTTTCTGTTGACTGTAGGATAGAAGAAAGGAAGGAGTTATAAATTTTGAGAGTGCTTGTGAACTGACTGTTAAGAATAAAAAGAGGACAAATATTAAATAAAAGAATTGAAATTTATTAAGTAAACATTTATTGACGAAAGTGTTTAAAGTAGTGTACAAATATATAGGCTACCATATATAAATGCAATAATAATAAGGCCATAAATTGTAAGGTGGCAAAGTCTAAATAATTCTCACATTCGTCCACTACTCAACAGAATAAAATTTATGCAAAATACACCGTTAAAGCAAAATGTAACAATCGAAGCTAAGATATTTCCGTTTACCTCGCCTCATTTATTTCATTCATTCATTTTCTTAATGATTAAACATAGATATTCTAACAAGGTTCTGAATATGTTCAATCATCATTAAATGTTCTAATGTACTTTAGTCTAATGTTGTAAAATCCCTCCTTATACAGTATTGCTCACTAAGGGGCGCTTGAGTAAAAATGATCCTCCATCGTGTACATCTCCACAGCTACAAAGACGTCTTTCTTGAGATGTTCTAGGCCAGCGTCCGGTTTTTGTCTTTAATCGATGAGAAACTGTCCATAAGACCAGAAGTCTGTAATTACAGAGAGCATTTTGCCGGGGGCCCAAATCTCCTCTGCGACGTCAGTACAGGCCAGCCCTGCTCTCTGGTGCCCGCCTCCCGCCGCCGCTTTTGGAGTACGAAGGTGATAGAGTCATTGAGCAGCTGACCAAGATGTGCAAGGTATATCTGATTGAAGGAAAGGCATCAGAGGAATGAACTGAAAACAGTCCTGTTCTTTTGCATACGGGAAAAGGAAATAGAGGTGGTTGAAAGAATTAAATAGGCATATCTGTATTTAAATTGTTTGGGAAGACGCAAGGCAGGATTTTGGCAGAGAAAGTGAAACTTTTAACGGAATAATGTTACTCACATCATAGTTGATAGAGGGTGTTGAGGTTGTAGAGCAATGAATGTGATTTACTGAGAGCTGTGAGATAAAAGTATATCTTATTTTGAACCAGAAACTTGAGTAATTGATTGGATGTTTAATATTTTTGTAAAAATATTTTTATGAATAGGGCGACGAGAGAAATCCGTGTAAACACAGGAGATGTGGAAACAAAGTTCTTGGATAAACAAGGGTTCATGAATGGAGCGATGAAAGTGTTCGTGAGAGGGAATCCTGGAAATGAATGATGGCGGTATCAAGGTTGTGAGGGTAACTGGAAGCCAGGGTGGTGGATCAATAAGTGTATTTAGGTTAGGCAGAGGTACGGGAATGGAT
>NC_089788.1:63527719-63537719 GCF_040412425.1 Macrobrachium rosenbergii | reverse complement strand
CCGTAAAGACTACAATTTTCTGTCGTTTTTTTCTTGAAATATAAGATAGGAATCAAATGACAAGACATTTTTGCCTTGTAATGGTATCATTAATTTGTTACCAAGTACAGGGACTTCGTTAATAAAATGGCTTTCATTCCTAGTTTTATCGCTGGATTTATTTTTCTTCTGGGGGGAGGGGGAGCCTGCGCTTTTGTTTTATGAATTTTATTTTATTTTCTTTTAGAGCCTTGGAATTTTCATTTGGAATTGTATGCATGTGACACAGCACTGCTGATGCAGTTTTTTTTTTTTCTTTCTTTTTTTTTTGTAGTAACTTAGTCCCTCAAGGAAAGGTTTATGTTGAGAAATACGCATCAGAACGGGCTTAGAACATCAGTGATGTTGAAGACGTTGCAGATCCCACTGGAAATATCCCAAAAGTACTTATTTCAGGACATTGTGTAATTCAACAATTTTTACATAACTGTATAGTAGGACGCTCAGTCATTTTCAAGGAGTATGACTCCGACATCCACTTCCCATTGTACCTCCCCGACACCTCCCTTCCTTGAAACCTGATGATTTGCACAGTGCTGGTCGAAAGGTTATAAATCTGAAAGCTTTTTCCTAGGACTTCTTCTTCTTCTTTTTCCTTCCAAAGCTTCAAAACTGCGCACTTTTCACCAACCTAGGACCCGCCTGTCGACCTGAGAGGGAATAATCTAGTATACCGAACGTGACTTATGTTTAATGCCCATTTTTCATAGCATTTTACTAAATATACTCTAGTAAATTTTTACGAACTTTATAGTTGAGTAGGTTCTCTGTTTAGTTTTACTCAGCAGAATGAAAAAGAGTAATAGAAATGAAAAGGAAAATGGAGGGTAAAATGCAGTTGCTCAGTTTTCTGTGTCTCCATTTAGGGATTAAATTAGAAAACAGTGAAAACAGAATCTCTCAGCATCAAGATTGGCTTACCTTTTGCACAATTCTCATGAAAAAAGAAATGATTGAATCTTGTTTTCGTATTTTTTCCGTAATGATTACAGTTTGCTATATTTTTTTTCGCTATTTTGAAATATGAGGCCGTAATCAAATGAAACAAAATGAGCGTTTTTACCTAGTAAGGGTTTATATCACTTAGTTTATCCTTAATTGCAGGTGGAAAAGAAATAAATTTGACTTCCATTCCTAGTTTTGTCGCTGGATTTATTATTATATTTTTGTGGTGGGGAAGGCGGGGGGAAGGAAGAGCTTATGTTGTCATGATTTTTATGTAATTTTTTTTTTTCTAGAGATTGGAATTTTCAGTGGGAATTGTACCGATCTGAGACAGCACTGCTTATGCAGCTGAGTCGTATTTTGGAGGAATTTCAGTCTTTATCCCCTGATAACGGAGGTTTGTGTGGAGACTTACGCTTCAAAACTGCTACTTGAGGCGTCGATAATTATTCCAGGACATTGCGTAATTCAGCAGTCTATATTACTGGAAGTTAAGTATATCTTAGTTTACCCAGACCACTGAGCTGATTAACAGCTCTCCTAGAGAGGGCTGGCCCGAAGGATTAGACTTATTTTACGTGGCTAAGAACCAATCGGTTACCTAGCAGCGGGACCTACAGCTTATTGTGTCACCAGAAATAAATTCCTCTAATTCTTCATTAGCCGGCCGGAGACTCGAACTCGGGCCTAGCGAGTTGTAGGCGACAACTATGGGGCGCTGAAATCCACTTCCCATTTTACCTCCCCTGGTCAAAAGGTTATAAATCTGGAAGAGTTTTGTAGGATTTCTTTGCCTCCTCTTTTCTCCTAACGCTTCCGAATTCAACACTTTTCACCAATCCAGGACCGACCTGCCGACCTCCATCCTGCCCACACGACCGAAGCATTTCAAAACCATCTGAGCCTTCCTGTTCGCTACGCTAACCTTTAAACACTATTGATTAATTTTCCTCCACATTTGTCACGATTTCAGTTTTTCTAGCGGCGTAAATACTACACACACACACACACACACACACACACACACACACACACACACACACACACACACACAGTAATATAAGAACATGGACGTCAAAATGGCAGCATTACTTTCCAACGTCCTCACACAAATAGATGAACATATTATTTAGGTATGCTTAGCAGCAAGGAAAAGAATCATCATAAGAATAAATTGGAAAGTGGAGTCTAAAATACAGTTGCTCAGTCACTGTGACGCCACTTAGTAGGAATTAAATCTAAAAAAAATTGTAAAAACGGGATCTCGAAGCAAA
Source organism: Macrobrachium rosenbergii (assembly GCF_040412425.1). Lineage (NCBI taxonomy): Eukaryota > Metazoa > Arthropoda > Malacostraca > Decapoda > Palaemonidae > Macrobrachium > Macrobrachium rosenbergii. The sequence goes on along the minus strand of NC_089788.1, from coordinate 63,535,461 downwards.
AACATCGTATTCCAATATTGTCATATAATGTAAATTATTCAACGTAGATTCATATTCTTTTGCCGTAATGACTACAATTTTCTATTTTTCCCCACTTTTTTAAATATGAGGGAGTGATCAAATGAAGTAAAATGACCGTTTTTCCTGAGTAAGGTTATCATAAATTGTTCTAAACTGCAGGTGGAAAAGTAATAAGTTGAATATCATTCCTTGTTTTCTCCTGGATTTATGATTATTTTTTTTTTTTTTTTTTTTTTTTTTTTTTTGCTGGAGGAGGTTGGGAGTGGGGGTTGAGGTTACCGAATATGCTTTTTATTTTATCTTTATTTTTTTTAGTGGCTTGAGATTTTCAGTGAACTGTATATATCTGACACAGCACTGCAGATACAATTGAATCGTTTTTTGGGGTAACTTTAATCTTTATGTCCTTTGAGTGGATTTCTGTGTAGAGAATTACGCCTCAGAACTGGTTAGGTAGGCGTTGCAGATCCCAAGGGAAACTTTCACCGAAGCACTTATTTCCGGACGTGGTGTAATTCAGCAATTTATATCCCGTGACTATGTTGACGTAGTTCATGCAAGAATCGGTGATTTTTCAAGGAGTTGGGCTCCATCATCCACCGTCCATGTTACCTCCCTGCCACCTTCCGTCCTTACCCCGTAGAGGGCTAGTGCCATCAGTGCACCTCACGGGATGCACTGTAGGCATTACTAAAGGTTTTTCGCTGCAACCGCTTTCATTCTTTTTACTGTACCTCCATCCATATTATCTTTCTTCCATCTTGCTGCCACCCTCTTCTAACAATTATTTCATAGTGCAACTGCGAGGTTTTCCTCCTGTTACACCTTTCAATTTAAACCTTTTGACTGTCATTTTCCGTTTCAGCGCTGAATGACCTCATAGGTCCCAGTGATTGGCCTTTGGCCTAAACTCTGTATTCCATTCCATTCCATTCCTTCCATCCTTAAAACCTGATGATTTGCACAGTGCTGGTCAGACGATTAAAAATCTGAAATCTTTTGCCTAGGAATCCTTCCTCTCCTCTTTCTTCCTAACGCATCCGAACCAAACACTTTTACACTTTTAACCAACCCAGGACCCACCTGTCGACTTCCATTCTTCCCACGTGACCGAAGCATCTCGAAAAACTGAGTCATCCAGTTACTTACGATAACCTTTATACACTATATATATATATATATATATATATATATATATATATATATATATATATATATATATATATATATATATATTTATATATATATATATATATATATATATAATATATATATATATATATATATATATATATATATATATATATATATATATATATATATATATATATATATATATATATATATAGTGTAAGTGTATATGGTTATGTATGTGAGTGCTTACGTTGTAATAAATGCTGTATCCATAGTAATTATTTTGTTATTTTGCCATTCATTCTCTTATATAATTTTTTCGTGTCACGATATAACATCATATGAAAAGTATGTGACAGTATGCAGCAAAAGTCGTGCGACTTTTTTATTTTTGTACTGGACAAGCGTTGTTCTTAAGTTGCCACTTCGTATTAAATCTTATACTTTACTTTGTAAACATGTGTATGTATGAGGAAAAGTTGGTCACTTGTTATGTAGAATATTATCATTGAAATATATTGGATCTTGAAATCCAAAAATATTTCACATGCTACAATAATATTTCAGAACGAAAACTAAATACGTTACTGTAGCATGAATCCCTCCGCTCACCGGGACTCCCGTGAGTCGTGGAACCGTCAGTCTGGATACAGTGAAACTGTGAAAGAGGACGTCGCGATGGAGCGAGAAAGAAAAGTTAAGCAGAGCACAGTCTAATGATAAAAATTTATGCATTTGGGATATGAATTCAAAGTTATTACTTCTTTTCGTTTTTGTAGTTTTGTGTATGAAGCAAATGTTAGTTAGGATCACGATTTCGATACTTGCGATAAATTATTAGAAGCCATAGCTTTCAAAGGTCTAGTCTCCAGAGGGGTTTCTTCAGTTTGAAGGAAAAAAAATTATAAATGAATAAATAAATAAGCGAGGTGGAGAGTAATCTTCGCTATTAGAAATACAATTAATTCTACCTTTTTATTATTTTACTTTTACTTTAGGAATGGAAGACTATAATCAGGTCGGACTTTATCAGCCACACCTATTGTGTGCAGATGCTGCAGAATGACAACGTATTATAAAAAAATAAATAAATAATAATAATAATAATAATAATAATAATAATAATAATAATAATAATAATATGGTTCTGGAGTCTAGGCCTATGCTATTGGCTTTAGAACATACTAGGCTATATTTCAGATAGCAACGGTATATAGTTGCATCAAATTTTTGTAACTTATAAAGGGTGTCTATAAGACCATAAAGCAGGATTTGTGAAATTCCTCCGCAGTCTTGGTGTGGTATACTTCCGTCATTATTTTCTTAATATGCCTATAGGCCTAATAAGAATGATATAATCTAGAAGCGCGAAGTGCACTTGGCCTACTGGTAAGGCGAGGGGAGGCAAACTGAACCATTTAAACAGTTGACGTCTGGTTAAACTACGCCCACAACTACATCTCCGGTACTTTCATTACGTTAAATACATTTACAATAATAAAAAATTAGTGTTAATGTTTTTATAATGATCTAGCTGATATTTTGATAAAAAAATATAGCACTGATACTTTAAAACCACGCGTAGTGAACTGTATCTTTTTTTGAGCGAAGTTGCAAAATGTTTGGCGTCAGCAGATGTGAAGAAGGTAAGGGTTGCCAGTTAGTGACTATCGAACGAAAATCACTGAAATCGGGTTACACGACTTTTGCTGCATGCTTTACGAACATATGTATATAGACTTTGAATGCTGAAACAGCGTTAATTTTTCAGTCGCAGTTTTTAGATAAAGGAGTAAATTGTATTTCTTAATCCTTCTCTTAAGAATAATATATTCTTTACAGTCACAAATTTCTATGAAAGCCGTAGGAACATATTACAAATGTATGTGTATCATAAAACTAATGAACACATGCACACGTATTTCACAGAAATAAATCTCTGATTCACATCGGGATCAAACATCAGTCCCCAACATGAAAGGCCAAGTCGTTACCAGTTTACCCCCACAGGCTACAAAAGAAGTTGAAACCTAAGTACTTCCGTACCCGAGGTTTTTTTCCTGGGCAGGCTGCCGCCTAACAAACCAGCGAGTTTTACCCAACTTCCCGACCCACCAGTGAGTCAATTGGTAGCACTTGATTCGAATTACCCCTTCAGCATGGTATGTTAGGTGGCAGCCTGCCCAAGAAAACCTCAGGTACAGAAGTGCTTAGGTTACAACTAATTTTGTGGCATGTTATGTGTGTATGTGCATGCGTGTTTGAATACTTTTTTTTTTTATAAGCGTACCAAGTATTCACGTACACCTTCCATATAAAAATATCTTTGGATGTACTTGTTTCGTATACATTATAGATTGATACAGTATCCATACCTGTATAAACCGCTTGCAGATATATGCACGCAAGATTATCTTGTATCCATTTATGAGTACACTTGTTCTTTTTCATTACATTTATTCCAGGCAGATTTTTATCAACTTCAGTTTTTTCATAAGAAAAATCAATATATTTGCTTCCTAACAAAAAAAACCAAAAGCGATCAAAAAAATTGTATCTGATAGTGCAGAGATTAAAAGTTGTTATTTTCAACCTTTTTAAAACTTAGGATGTAAAAGTGGCCTAAGAGGATATCCTCCCACGGCTTTGGGGTACCGCCTATTCCCCCCCCTTTCCCTTCCTAGCCTCACAAATCCCCAAAGTAGCCCCCCCCCATCACCCCACCCCCGGTCCTCAAGGGGCCTAGGATTGAACATGGGGGAGTGGCGGGAAAGTTTATAAACGTAGCGCAAAAACAAAATGGAAAACAACTAAAGAATTTGAATATTTTATAGGACGTTCATGTTTGCAAATGAAAAATGCACGCCCGCCTTTTTGTTTCTGCTCGCTCTCTGTTTTAAACTTTTCTTTCTCTCTCCCGCTGCTGGCCGGGCGGTGTTGTGTGTAGCGTACAGTGGGGATATATATATATATATATATATATATATATATATATATATATATATATATATATATATATATATATATATATATATATATATTATATAGTATCCTACTTCGATTTGTTTCTCTATCCGTCGATTTACCATTCTCTGTGGGATGTACGTTTCGCTGTCAGTGATAGGTGATACTATATGTAAATGTATTGGTAAAACTGCATTTATATATATATATATATATATATATATATGTATGTATATATTGTGTCCGTGTGCATGTATATGTGTGCATACATATGTATATTTATATATATATATATATATATATATATATATATATATATATATATATATATATATATATATAATGTATAAATATAAATACATATATATATATATATATAGATATATATGTATATATATATCTGTGTATATATGTGTGTGACCTATTTTTAATGAATCACTTCTCTAATCTCTTATATTGTAAGTCGCTGATATTTGTTATTGTTTATTATATACTATAGATATTTGTTTCAGCTATTAATTCATGACTATCTTCAGGGCTAAACTATTTCAACACTGAAGCTGCCATCCAGCACCATAGCAACATTTTCGTCCTTTCCTGTTGTTTCATCCGTGAGGAAACAGAAGAAATTTAGGATTATTGGAGTAGCGTTGTCTTAAAATAGCAAACACCAGGTGCGCAACAGCATTCAACAAGGAAAACCAGATGATGTCGGCATTTAAGCTCCCCGAACATCTATGTTGTAGGGCGTGTGGCTTGCAACGTCACTCCCATAAATAATTGTTGAAACCAGATGGCCAGTAACTTGTGGCACTATCCGTGTTAATTGAAAAGAGGTATATGGGGAAAAATACTTTTACATAGATATACGATGGCTTATCAATAATTTTTCACGCCATATTTTAAGTCCACTGGTGTCCTGTACTAACCCAAAAATATATGGGTTCGAATCATGGTCATGGTAAGGGCATTTATGATGTATATAATTCTCTTTGGTTGTAAATTATTGCTAAGATTCGGTGAATTAGGTATTAAAATAACTGACTCTCTGCGGTATAATATACATTTTGTAAGTGTGTGTGTGTGTTTGTATGTATATGTTCTGTGCTGTTCAGAATTAATTCCATGTAATAAACTGTAACTCTTTTGATATCTGGAAATTGTTGCACTTTTAATTAACGAATCATTGTTATATATCAAAATCGTTAATTCTTCGTACAAGAGACGATTGTTTTTCGGAAATCACCGATTTCGAAAAACGTTGGATTTCAGTCCCTCTTGGACGTACAGCGAATTTCAGTCCATATCCTCCTCCTCTCCAATCCCGAGAGAGAGAGAGAGAGAGAGAGAGAGAGAGAGAGAGAGAGAGAGAAGGCAATCCGTAATCCCCACGTAGCAAGCCACGGCTCCCGAAGCCAATAGACGCCGTGAAGGTAATCCGCGTCCCGTGTCTGAAGAGCATCGCGCGAATGGGATCTAATCTTCCATTGGGACTTCTGATCCCTTTTGAGAGTCCCGAATATCAAAGGTGGACTCCCGCGCCACTTCCTTTCCGAGTTGATAAGGTGGCGTGCTTCTGAAAGGTCCTTTCGGATCGGGATTTTGTAAATGTATTCGATGTTGTTACCAGTTTATTTTTTCTCCCCATGACTGGGTGTTCGTCGTTGATTAGAGCCTGCTGAAGGAGGAGAGAGAGAGAGAGAGAGAGAGGAAATGTTTTTAGACCCAGTTTATGCACAACATATGTAGGGTGAAAAGCTGTGTTATTGTACTGATGTACTTCATGGTAAATGTTAAGTCAGTTTATGATGTTCATTGTGAAGCGAAAAAGAACGTGAGATTAATTTTTCTAAATATTAGTGCCAACACCCCAGTTTTACGTAAGAAAATATAGAATTTATCGTTATGACTTTTAATGTAAAAGAAAAAGAATATGTAGGTAGAAAAATACGGCTCTACACGAGTTGCTTGAAATAAGGTAAAATCATCCTCTCTCTCTCTCTCTCTCTCTCTCTCTCTCTCTCTCTCTCTCTCTCAACCCATTAGCTTCCATTGCTCCTTTTCCTTCCGTTATCTCATTTACATAAAATCAAACAGTTGATTTGCGTGGAATGGCAGTGAGTTTAATTACGACACACAGGAAGCTTGCCGATTAGACCTCCTCTCCCACGCGTGAATGTGAGGCCCCTAGTTCCTCTGTCATGGGAATTCTCCCGAAACCATTAACTCCTGTAGTGTCCCTCTCATTCCCTTGTCCCTAGTTCCCTTGGATTTGTCTGCGTCTGCGAAGGAAGCAATTCATTTCCTGAATTGGAAGACTTTTTGTTAACGAAAATTAAGAGTGAAATCAAGAATTTGAGAAATTCGAGAACATGTAAGATGGAATTGTGGTTACTACAGTCACAAGTACATACGTATCTGGTAAAAAGTTGTTACCATATTTTTTGTAAATATTAAGATCATATATCTTCTTCTTCTTCTTCTTCTTCTTCACTATTTTCCACTGCTGTTTTGTATTCCCTTTTCGCCTCGTAACCCATTAGCTCTCATTCCTTGTCTTCCTTAATTTATGGCTGAGGCAGGGAACAGGAGGAAAGTTGTTCGTAAATACCATGCGTACTTGAGGAAATGACCAGAGAGAGAGAGAGAGAGAGAGAGAGAGAGAGAGAGAGAGAGAGAGAGAGAGAGAGAGAGAGAGGCACAAGGAAAAAAGTAAATGAGAGGAAATGACAACATTACAAACGTAAGTGGTCTGTGGTTTGATAACCTTTATCTTAGTCACTCTTGGAAACAGTATTTAACTTATTAGCTTGTGCCATATCATACTCTTTTTGTCTTTAACTTGTTCCAGTTAAATGCAAAAATTATAAGGTAATCTGAGGGCCCAGATGAGTATGCGTAAAAGCGAAATGTCGTGATGCATGAATGAAACGCCAGAAGTTGCTGTTTAAGTGCACAATGTGGCTACTGAAACGACTTTCCCAAGCTGTTTGAAGACGTCAAAACATTTTATGCTCTGGGAATGCATCTGAAGACTGCTGTAGGCTACCATGACTAGACACAGATAAGTCGCATCAGATGGCATGCAATAGTGGTCGACCTTTACCAGTGGAGCTAATGAAGGGAAGGCCTATGGCTCTGGGGAAGGCTAATGGTCATAGTGAAGTTAGAATTGCCCATTTGGAGCAAAAGAGGACCAGAAATAGTTTGCGGACCTAGTTCTTGCTGAAGTCACTAGGACGGGCTTGCAGCCAAATTTCTTTCGGACAGTGTAAGAAATGTATAAAATCAATAACGCTGCCTTTATTACATTTTACAGTTTAGGATGGCATAAAAAGCTTCCTCAGTGGTGTAAACAAACGTCTGTTAGAAGGTTGAGTGAATTTTGTTAATGAAGTACAAATAAAAATTTAACAGGAGGTTAAATTAATTAAAGAGTAGAAGACACTTAAAAGCTTTTAATGGTATCAGTAACAGAGTAAACTTTGAAACAGCTGTTTTAACAGAAAAGGAAACAAGTGAATAAATAAATGAATCACTTAGCAGAATACTGAATAACCAAGGTACGTTAATTATAGACAAAGTAGGTAACTGCTAAATGGGCCATGAGCGTACGTACATAA
>NC_089788.1:63517719-63522719 GCF_040412425.1 Macrobrachium rosenbergii | reverse complement strand
TGCCGTCAGTGTACCTCACACGGTGCACTGTAGGCATTGCTTAAGGTTCTTTGCAGCGTCACTTTGTCTGTTAGCTGCAGCCCCTTTCATTCCTTTTGCTGTACCTCCATTCATGATTCTCTTTCTTTCTTCTTACTTTCCACTCTCTCTTAACAATAGTTTCGACATTAGTTTCAGCGCTGAATGACCTCATAGATCCCAGTGCTTGGCCTTTGGCTAAATTTTATATTCCATTCCACCACAATGTTTGTGAACAATTTGTGCAACCCATTTTCCAAAAGGGTCATCGTGTAAAAAACGGAATTTGGCATGAACAGCTAATTTCGGTGCTGCAGAAGGTTTGGTGATATTAGTGAATTGTTTATTAAGGGAGATTTTTTTATAAAGTATGCAGGAAGCCGTTATTTATGAATTATTCTGAAAGAAAATTAACTTCTTGATGGAAGGATTGGTAGCTCGATGTAATAAAAAAAAAAAACGCCCTGTGGAGGAACGATGATTCTTTTCGAAAAAGGTTGACACAGTTTGTTCACAAACATTATGTGACAGCTGTCTCGTCGTCGCTTAGGAAAGGGATGTTTAGTAATATTGTTTATTTTTTTTTATTTATATATTGTTTATTCATTTATTTATTGTTTACTTCTTGGTCTCTGTAGGATATAAAAAAAGAGATAGTGTGAATCCTGAGTGATGCTTGCAGAGAGAAAGAGATCAAAAGGATTTATCAAAACACTTCAGGTGGTAAATGCGAAACATAAAAAATATAGTTTTTTAAGTTTATAAAAAACCATGTATTATTATTGTTATTATTATTTTGAAAGAGCATGGATTACATTCAGTGTTTCCAAGCTTTCATAAAACCTAGGATATTTTATTATGTTTGAAATATTGTGCTTATGACTGGAACCCTCATAGGTTAATGAAAGTGAATGGGTTTGAAGGAAAAACATCGCGCATCGCAGGATGAGTATTATTCAAGTTGCTAAAGTATTAGAACGGTGCTGAAGAAGGATTTGTAAAGGAAATACGTTTTAATAACAGTGAAAGTGAAATCGTGATTATATATATATATATATAAGGTATGCAAAAAGATAGATGTTTATATATATATATATATATATATATATATATATATATATATATATATATATATATATCAAAATATATGTATGTATGTATGAAAATTTAAAACACTATTTAAACGTTGAAACCATATTTCGGGCACTTGTTTCTGTGCCCTGTTCACTGGGTAGAATATGGAAGGTGGAAAGTTACAATGGTATATATATACAAAAACATGAATGGCCTTAGGCCTCCGATGTTTAAGTGGCGTTTAAGAAGGAAAATTACCAGTGGTTTTATTATTATTGTTTGGCGATGGATCTGGCGGTCGCGTTTCTTTATTTTGAATGTCCTCCTGACAGGCATGTTTGATTATGATAGCAGATTTTCACGGACAGCTACTCTTGAAAACCAACTCCGCCCCCAGTTAATGAATGCCCCTAATATGTAGGAAAATTAGACTGATCTTTTGTGCTCTGTTATTCTTTTATTATGTTTGATAAATGACAATTACTGCACGGTATCTTGTAAACTCCGGCTTCTTCCCTTTTGACTGGAACGAACTCGATGGATTTGGGTTGGAAAATGAAAGGATTATTAGAATGAGGGTGGCCTTTTGGATGTTTTCAATGGAAAACTTTATTTTGTTGTTGAAATCTATTTGTCTGTTGTGAGTGGGACCTCTGTAGTATATTTTATTCTTTATTAATAGCCCTCTCGATAATGTGTGGTGGATTAGAACGTTAGGTGTTGATCGTGTTAAATTCTTGATCCAGGTACTCATTTGAACATTAAGTCCTCTGAGGAAAGGTTGCAACCATGATTTTTACGGAGACGTCGTGGTAGCTTAAGAAATGAATGTAGGAGAAGCGAAGGTGGGATATACTGTAAATGCATACCTGTTCTGTTTTCTTATGATCAGTACATCTAGGAACGGCAGTTTTCCGTCCTTTTCCCATTCTGTTTTAAATTTTATGGTCGGAACTAGCGAATTTAGCCTATTAAAAATTCATTAAAGTCCCCAGCTATTGTCCCAGAAAGTAAAGATATCATCTACGTATCTAAGCCAGATCATATTATGGGATTTGATAGACGACAAAAGTTCTGTTTCGAAATATTCCATGTACAAGTTTGCTAGAAGGGGTGATAGGGACTTCCCATGCTACAGCCAAATTTTTGTTTGTAAAATTACCATTGAAAGAAAACACGTTGTTAGTTACACAGAGGTTGATAAGTTTTAAAGTTTTATCTATGCCAAGAGGAAAATGGTCTTCATATGGTTGTAACTTCCTCTCTAAGAAAAACAACACGTCGGCAATCGGGACTTTAGTAAATAATGAATCGACGTCTAGACTGAGCAGTTTGATGTTGTTTGAGGATGTTTAAACTATTAAATTTTTGTATGAAATCCTCTGCATGTTTGACGTGGGAGGATGAGAAGGTTCCTAGAAAGGGTGATAACAAGTCTGCGAGCCATTTTGATAATCCTAATGATTCCTCAGAGGACTTAGGATATGTTCCTCAGACCCCTCTTGAAGAAGATGACCCAAGAAACGCGACCGCCAGATCCATCGCCAAACGGGAGCTAATGAGGCCAAAACCACTAGGTAATTTGGTCAATCTCCTCCTTCTTATACCTCCTTAACATCGGAGGCCTAAGGCCACACCTTCATGTTTTTTGTATATATACCATTGTAACTTTCCACTGTCCATATTCTACCAGTGAACAGGGGCACAGAAACAAGTGCCCGAAATATATGGTTTCAACGTTTAAATAGTGTTTTATGGGCCTTCTTATTTTATATTACACTGTAGTATTACAGGAAAAGACATTCATATGTATGTATATATATATATATATATATATATATATATATATATATATATATATATATATATATATATATATATATGTGTGTGTGTGCGTGTGTGTACATAAGGATATTTCCATATAAATATGTGGATGTGTTAGTGCGGAATTTTGGAGAGCTCCTCCATATGAATTTATGTATTTGTATGAATTCACCAGTTGTTCATGTGCATGGCTTAGTGTGTATGAATTGATTTAATGTATTTTCATGTTCTTGTATGTTTTTTATTGAATTCTTCAATTTTTAAAAATCATACTTTGTATTCACGTGTGTGATGTAAATTTGTGTAAACTTGCGTACGGGACTGAAATCCTTAAGTAATTGTTTATATGACTTTATTTGTTTGTGTGACCTCATCATACAAACGTGAATCATTTCTCGCTTCTGACTGTTTGTAAGAGTGAATGATTGAATTTGTGAATCCACGTGCTTGTGTGACACTATGTGTGTATGACTTCATTTTGTTAATTGAAATTACTGTGTATAGAAAAAATTCATTCAATATATTTTATATGAATTTGAGTCTCCTGGTTGTGAATTCATCTTTTGTTTTTTATATGATCTTGCGTGAACAAGAATTCATTTTGCGAATTTATATGGCAGTGTGTTTGTGTGTGCAAATAAATTTGTCAAGTATTGTTTACGTGAATTCGTGTTAGTTGGTATTGAATTCATCATTTGTTTCTTTTGTTTACTTTATTTGTGCGTGGAATCATTTTGTATATTATATGACTGTGGGTTGAGTTAAATTTATACATTCATATGAATTTTTACATTGCTATTAATTAAGGGGGTTGAATTAAATTTGTACATTGATATAAATTTATACTTTTATATGAATTAAGGGGGTTGAATTAAATGTGTACATTGATGTGAATTTATACATTTACATTAATTAAGAGGGTTGAATTAAATTTGTACATTGATATGAATTTATACATTCATATGAATTAAGGGGGTTGAATGAAATGTAGACATTTATATGAACTTGTGCATGGAAGTGAATTCATAAGTATTAGCCTTTGAGAGTTCATTTGTGTAAATGGTGAGTTCATCACTTCTTTATGTTACTTTATACATATTTGAATCCATTATTTACTGTCATATGATTGTATGGGGTAATTCACTTGTGTATTTGTTTGAATGAGTTCCGCCATCCCTTGGCTTTGGATTAGAGTGAGTGACGCTGTAGAAACACCTCACTAATCCTGTTAAAATATTTCTGTGTCAAGGTATTTGTCAATATTAAATAAAATACCTAAAAAAAAAAAGAAGTAAGAGGCCTTCGTAAAAGGTTCTCTTATAATCTGCTTAAAGTGACATCAGAAGCGGACGTATTGGAGCAGGTAGATATATATATATATTTTTTTTCAAGCTGAAGTTCGTTGTTTATATTTTTATATTTTTATAACCTTTTTATTTTTTATTTCGGGCCATAATACGATGAAATGTCACCCCTTTCCTCGGCTAGGAAATTATTTGCAGTGATGAATTTTTTTTTTTCAATGTGGAATCTATTTTAGTTTTTCGTGGGTTTCACTTTATCTTTTTTTATTATTTATTTAACTAATTATATTAAAAGATAAGTTGTTTAAGGAAAGTATTGCCTGGTAAAGGAAGGCAGGTTTACAAGTAAGTGTTGAGATTAGCTCAAGTTTTTACAATGACTAAGGAAACGAAAAATAAAGCATACACTTCTGTCTAAAGAGTCATATGCTCTTTCTAGACAGGAAGGTCAGGATAAAGCATTGCGCAGTTGAAATATGTATAAGAAAAAAAGTAGCAGCAATAAAGTTTAAAAAAAAAGGGTTCAAAATCACATTGTCCCCAGTCAGAGAAATAAACAAAAGGAACGCATAATTTTTAAAGGTTAATGTAGCTGTAGATAGAATATTTTGTCGATTCTGATTTTCACTGATCAAGGAACTTTTAGTTTTATGAATGTCACAAATGTTCTCAATACATCAAGAAACAATTGTATTTTTGTTTGTTATTTCCAATACATCAAGAAACAATTGTATATATATATTTTTATATATATATTTATATATATATATATATATATAC
>NC_089788.1:63475219-63512719 GCF_040412425.1 Macrobrachium rosenbergii | reverse complement strand
GATAACCGCAGTTTATAAATGCTGACGGGGATAAGACCTTTCTTCAATGTAACTTGAACACGAGTCGGAATCAATGATGTGTGCTTAGGAATTACTCCTGTAAGCTTCGTTATTACAGGAAAATCTTAGCATTTCATTGAGTAGATTTGTTTAAGAAATAAATTCTTTCGGATTGCGCCAGTTTTTTCCTCATGTACTGACTTGAATGAAAACAAATCAGTGGAAACTTTATTCACTACAATACTTAAGGTAATGCCACTGAATGTATCATAAAACAAAAGAATAGATTAACGGACCTGAAAAAAAAATACCAGGATAAATCACAATGAAAGGAGAGAGAGAGAGAGAGAGAGAGAGAGAGAGAGAGAGAAAGAATCGGGATCAAACGAGAAATAAATCCGTGGGGAAAAGAGGTTATCCAACAGGCACCGTTCGTTTCACATCGGTTCGAGATAATGAGTCGAGACTCGACGAAACATAAAGGCGTCTGCTCAAGGTTCATTAAACCGTAATGAAGCCTTTTAAGGATCCGCCTGAACTCTCTCAATCGACACTTTTTCTTCCTTTGCCAGTTTTCTCCTTTCTGGATTTTTAGCCGTTATTGGTATGTTTAGGGTTCTCGTTTTTCACCAGTTGTTTGTTGCTTTTACAGAGTTTGGGTTGCGGTGAAAAGTTAGGCTTATTTTTCTACTTTTTTTTTGTCATTAAATGATGGAACAATGAACTTGTTCATGTTGCTAATTTTGTGTTGTTCAATTACGGAAAACTATTGCCAATAAAGACAGAATTACAATTTAGCCATTGCTTAATAAAAATGAAACGCAATTATAAATACTACAATTTAAAGATTAATTGAATATTAAGTTTTTCCTAAATGTTTACCCTTCATTATCAGAAACGAACAGGTATTAATATCTGGAGAACGTGTCTCCCCACGCAAGGATTGGTGAATAGCAATTATATTTTACTCTGTACATTGAAACAATTCATTTTGATTCTATTTTATCCGTGTCCAAGATTTTAATCTTATTTATACTCTCCATACAGCAATCTTTTGTTATTCTTGCACGGCCATAATCCCTGAATGTACACCGTTATGCGGGATGAAAATCTCTCTCTCTCTCTCTCTCTCTCTCTCTCTCTCTCTCTCTCTCTCTCTCTCTCTCTCTCTCTCTCTCTCCGGTTTGTGACGGTCGTTAACTCGGAATGCTTTTTCAATCTGAATCAAATGCTCTTAAAACTTCATGAGCTTGAAACGAGGGAGGTGGGTTGGGGTCCCGGACGAGGTTGGGGACTGGTGTAGCTTGCAGTATTTTTTTTTTTTTTCTAGATTAAGTTTTACGTTTTCTGTGACTGCTTTGTTGTCTGTACCCCTACAATGTACGTGGAGATTTTTTTTTTTATACATTTTCTTTCACTTATTTCATTTTCTTTTGTTACATCTGGTTGCATGTTTCCTGTTTCATTTTTTTTTTTTTTTTGCACAAAGTTCTATGACTTTGCAGGAAATTTAAGATTTCATTTACTGTGATTTACAATTTTGTTGTTACCTGCGTTGTTTTGTTGTTAATGTACTTATTATAAAATGTGGCAGTTCAGTTTTTCATACTGTTTGCAGCACTTTCTGATAAGTGTCAAGATTTACACTTTCTGATAACTGTCAAGATTTGCACTTTCTGATAACTGTCAAGATTTTCACTTTCTGATAACTGTCAAGATTTGCAATCTCAGCTGCTGAGCAGTCTTTCAGGTAATATAATGCCCGCAGGAGACAGTTTTGAATAGCGACAATTTTGTCTAGATATAAAGATCCTGAAATCTCTTGACATCCATATGAGGGGAAAATATTCCCAAAATTGTCGAAAATAAATCTTAAGTATGTTCGACTGACTCACGAATGTTTTGCATTAAATTATGCCTCGAGATGCTGAGGAAAGGAAGCCCCGAGGTCAATGAACGCCAATTATTGTCCTAAATTTAGAATCATCAGGGCTTAACCCATTGAGTGGAAGCACGGCACAAGATCATCTCATCAACAAAATTATAGTTTTTTTTCTGCAGTTCAGCTTCATGCCCCATTCAGTACACTCCTTCTTCTTCTTCTTCTTCTTCTTCTTCTTCTTCTTCTTCTTCTTCTTCTTCTTCTTCTTCTTCTTCTTCTTCTTCTTCTTCTTAGCTCAATCTGTAGTCAAGTTCGCTGTTTTTAATGAGCCTTTTCCAACGGCTTCTTTCATAATTTGTTAGACATGTTTTACAGAAGGATACCCTTTCTGACTTTAACCCTCCGTGTTTATCCGGGCTTAAGTTTACTGTTATTTTAATGGAAGAAATAAAATCAAGGGTGGTGTGCTTGTCAATTATGATAAATGTCAGGCATTCTTAATACATTTCAATCACATAGATGTGAATTTTATTTCTCCATTGCCTATGCATGTTATTACTATCATTATTCATGGTAAAATTCCTCATTGGAGAGGTGGGTATCGTTCTCAGCTAGCACTCTGCTGGTCCCGCGTTCGATTCTCCGACCGGCCAATGAAGAATTAGAGGAATTTATTTCTGGTGATAGAAATTCATTTCTCGCTATAATGTGGTTCGGATTCCACAATAAGCTGTAGGTCCCGTTGCTAGGTAACCAGTTGGTTCTTAGCCACGTAAAATAAATCTAATCCTTCGGGCCAGCCCTAGGAGAGCTGTTAATCAGCTCAGTGGTCTGGTTAAACAAAGGGACGCTTTGACTTTTATTATTCATGGTATTCTAACAACAGAAATAAAATAGAAATAAGAACACTTGTAAGAGCAGAGGAGGCACATCTGTTTTATGTGGCTGTTCCTCTAAATGGAAATGCGGCGGCGAGAGGCGCCCCGCCTCCGGCCTCATTTAATGTTATTTCCACTCAAAGCGGAGCAGCGTAACTATGCATATGCAATCTCGTTAACTCCGTCTCGACCTGAAAAGGATGTCGCGGACGTCTTGGAGTTGGGGAGTTTTGATGGGATGCCCCGCTGGAAGAGAGAAGGAAAAAATACTTTTCTGGATATGAAAAGGAACAAGAAAGAAGAGAAAGTACTGAGTGTTTTTGTAAGGAATGTCTTTGAGGACTCTGAAGATGTTATTGTCGCGGTTCCAGTGTCGTAAATCTTTCAAGTCATGTGTTTTTGACGTCATGGTTTATGTGATGTACTTGTTCTTCCCGAATTATCTCTTTCTTTGCTTGCCTGCGTTCATCTTATTCTTTGAACAAAAATAAGAATTAGCGGAATAAGTTAAAAGTGCGTCGCATAGTCGTTGTAAACGGAGTAATAAAGAAATGAAAATAAATTTCAAACGTGTTTCTGGTTATAACTTTCAGTGTTGTGTATGTACATGGAAAGCTTTGAAAATTGTTGTTTGTGAAAAACTACAGTATACTTGTTTACTTTTTGTATATATTAAAATGTTCGATGGGAGAAAGAGCCTGAGAGATGCACGAATGATGAAAGCTTCAGAATGAAGAGAGACAGCAGGAGATTAAGGAAGAAGTGAGCGAAACGGATAGTAAAAGGTGAAAAGAAGGGATAAGAGGAAAAGCAGGTTAGAAATATATGCAAATGATAAGGAAGAGACAAAGAAGAAACATTTTCCGAAAATGAAACACTTTCAGGAATAATGTGGAGATGGACATCAGGATGTTGAAAGATGAATCATAGAAGCAGAGTATATAACCATTACAAATGAGTCAGTGTGTTCCGTTTCACAGGAGGGGAATATCTTTTTTTTTTGCGCTACTCACGGTCTTGGCAGATATACTTCGTTTATTGGCCTGTAGGTTCGAGAAATGGTTCCTTCCCTCTTCAGATTTCTCTGCACCGCCTGTTAGGTCACCTCCTTCCACATAGTCAATGTTTCTTTCCGTCTGCTGCCTAACTTTGCATTTTTTTTTTCCTGACGTCTAGTTTGCTGTCCTTCAAGAGGAAGGTATGACCTACTCTTTTTCCTTTAGTAATTAAATTCAGGCCTGAACTAGTTACGAACTTGAAATTTATTATATTTTTATGGTAGTTTAAACAAAGAGCCTTTATTATATCTCGAAAAAGATTCTTAAAGTTGCAAACGTACAATAACCTTTTAAAAATACCACCTAGGAATTGAAACAACACGTAGGGATTTTCATCTGCGGATTGTACCGAATTCACACTTGCATCCGGATGTTTCAGAGGAGCAATTTACACGGCCTTTAGAAGGGTCTGGCAGTTCCAGAAAAGCGATGAAATCTCATATGAAAGAAGGGAATCGCCACCAGATGCCTGGAACGTCTTAGCCAAATCCCCTCTGGAATCTGCTTGACAGCGGTGCGACAGCAAGGGCGAGTATGTGAGATCGTGTGGTTCACGGAATTGTTTTCTGTGCGATGCTCGAATAGTGTTTGTGTTGGTGCTTATGTATATGTATAAGTAATGTGTGCAGTGTATATACATTTATAAAATGTATTCATATATGATAGTAACCACATACACATATGTATATAATATATATATTTTCCTCTTAATAAGACTTTGAATCAGTCAATACTTCTTGTTTTTCCCTTTTGGCAAGCTTCTCAGGAATAAGGAAAAATTATTCAAAATTCTCTCCATTTACTATTTTCTTTTTCTAGTTGACAGACCGTTTCCCCACCTCTCGGAGGCGTCATCAAGACAATGGACTTACTAAATTTTTATTATTGCATGTGGGCGTGTGAATTTCAAACATGACGTCATTGGGGTGCTGAACTGCTAGTGGTCAGCTGGTCCCATTCTCTCACTGGCGGTCTGGGAGGCAGCATGGGCATTCCTGGTGCTCCGTAGGACGCGTCCTATGCTGCGGCTTACAGCCCAGGCCATGGGCAGTGGCGTGATTCCCGTCTCTGGCCGATAGTCTTGGCATAGGATGACGATAGTCACGGCATAGGATGCATCCTACAGGGCACCAAGAATGCCCATGCTGCCACCCAGACTGCCACTGAGAGAATGAGATCTGGCGACCAATTGAAATTTAGCCCCCCTGTGACATTATATTTGAAATCCAAACGTCCACATGCAGTTGTAGTGAAGGCGTGAGTAAGAGGCTGCGTCTACAAACTTGCTAATTTATTCAAACAACAAACAGACAGGTCAGTAGCTCCTGCGAGCGGAAATGTGATGCCCTACACGAGGCGAACAAAACAGAGGTCAGAGTACAATCAACTGTGCTTGTTGGAGGATGGAAAGATGCACATAAATCAATATACAAGACACGAGTGAAGTTATGATACGCATAGCTGGAATGCTGACATTGTGATGCTTGCGCTAAAAATGATACATTTAACATAACGATAATATGAATGAGAATATATGTATAAAGGATGTGCGACATCTGCTGTGTTTCTTGTATGCGTTTGCTTGGCGCGGAGAGATACTCTTTGTGAGATTAACTGGCCAGGTAAGATGGATGGTGGGTGGGCCTGTGTGGGACGGTAGTAAAAAGCTTGTATGTCAATTTGTAATCCAGTCCTAATGACGCCGCCGAGAGGTGGGAAAACGGTCAACTAGAAAAAGGAAAAAAGTAAATGGAGAGAATTTTGAATCATTTTTCCTTATTCCTGAGAAGGTTGCCAGAAGAGAAAAAGAAGTATAGGCAGATTCAAAGTCTTGATAAGAAGATTAGTATCTGCTAACAATGCCATTGACTTCAGTAGAAATTGCATAAGAGAGAAAAGTGCCCAATGGCGTATGTATTTATGTATATGTATACATATATATGTGTGTGTGTGTGTGTGTACGCGTGTGTTTGTGCGCGCGCGCGCAACCTTGTACTCATTGTACTAGCCGAATATTGAAGCATAGTTCCGTTGTGGATTTAGTGTAGCCCTGAAGATTGCCATGGGTGTGTACAATATAGCTGTTGACTTATGAATGAGTAAATTAGTCATCATAGTAGCAGTTTCTGCTTATTTTTTGAAGACTTCAACCTTGAAAAGAGATTTAGATTACACACGTGCATTAGCAATTGAGGAAAATAAAAGTAAGGCAGTTCCAGAGAAGCATGATAAAAAATGTAATAAAACGTATGAGATATTGCTATGTATTGAGCAATAAAAAGTTAAGGGAAAATTTTTAAAAATTTCATGCTTCTTTATTGGAAATTCTTTGAACCATATTTTTTACTCGATTGATTCATGTAAAGTTATTTTTTATGCTAGGGTAGTTTTTAAAGCTGAATAATTCTTCATCAAAATATGTATAAAAAAAATTCACATTAATAAAAGATCAAAATGACGAATTGGCGTTACCCCAAAATAAAAAATTACTGTTTTTGCTTTTCCAGTGGTATATACTTTTCCTGCTATTTTTCTCAGCCCTTACACAGCAAAGACTTTCCACGATATGAAATGTCATGGAATGATAATTACTGGCTATGAGTTGAGACGAGAAAATACAGAATGTCAATTATGTCACCGGAAGTTATTTCTATGCAAATGGAACACCAAATGGATTTATATGACGAAGTTTTTCTGAAGATATTGTGCATCAACAGAACATGCACGTGCGTTGCAGTTGGCATTATTAAACCTTCTGATATTGGATTTTACTTTTTAAATATTTTTTCATAATTATTTTGTATTTTCTCTGTGTTGGTTTAATTTTGTTGGTTTAATTTTTTTCTTACAATATTTGTAAGGGTGTTTAAGATTATTTTTATTGAGGTTGACAGGATATTAGTTATGATGTTTATTCACCTCTTACATTTCAGTTTTGATAGAATTTATGCTTTACTTTTTTTAAACATTTTATCTTCCTTGTCTTCATCAGCATTCGGAGCACACTTATGTAATGATCTTTGCTATATACTGTATTTATGTATCATATACACGCATATATATATATATATATATATATATATATATATATATATATATATATATATGTGTGTGTGTGTGTATGTATATGTGTTTGTGTGTGTGTATATATACTAATTAAATGTATATGCCATGTCATTTGTTTTCAACATTTTTTGGGTTTAACTT
This sequence comes from Macrobrachium rosenbergii, assembly GCF_040412425.1. Lineage (NCBI taxonomy): Eukaryota > Metazoa > Arthropoda > Malacostraca > Decapoda > Palaemonidae > Macrobrachium > Macrobrachium rosenbergii. The sequence continues at coordinate 63,505,694 of NC_089788.1, read as the reverse complement.
GCCACGACCCGTCAGTGATAACTAAGCATTACTTTATTTTAAAGCCGAAGACACCTTTAATTAGGACTTAGCATTATTTACCATAAAGTATTTAATAAAGTCTGGTTTTTTAATCCAGTAAATTTGTTCTTTTTGATGAAAAAAACCATTGCAAGCATCCATGAGTTGGGAAGCTTAAATGGACCGGGCTAAATCTGAAAATTGGTAATTATGCATAGTTACTGTAAATATGCGCAAATACCACCATGTTTGGGATGTTAGAATTTTTGCGGAGCTGACCAAATTTACCTGTAATTCTGTATAATCACCCAAGTTAAGCTGGGTTACGTCACATTTACAAATGTGCATAAATACCAACTGAACACATTCAACCTAACGTATCTAAATTATGTATGTGTTTCGGTTTCAGAGTAAATATATGTATTTGCAAACGAACCATAATATTGTACCCAATAATTCTGGCATTACTTAAAATTAACATTATAGCCCCAATCCTTTCAGACTTACGTGTAAGTAATTTACTTTTGTATCATTCTGAATCTTACAAACTTGAGGAAATGTCTTCTCAATAAAACTCAGACTGAAATATTTATCTCACTAGCCGTAAGACATAGGACATTCCTATACCTGGTTACAGAAAGTTAAGTTACTTTCCGTAATCATTTTTTACTGTTGCATCAAGTATGAGTCCCCTGACATCTCAGCAAGCCGCTGTCCGTGAAAAATTGATGAGAGAAATGAGTGGGAGGAAAGAAAGAAAGAAAGCCTTTTACAGCTCTCATTTTCTCTCTGATTTTGGTAAACATTTTTTTGCTTTGTAGTCATTGTGATAATTTAATGATAGTATTGTATAGATATTTGGATATATGTGTGACAACAGACGCAGGAACTTTGTGAGTTGAAGCCGGAATGATTTCCGTTGCAAAAATAGGAAATGTACTCCATATTTTTCCGAGTACACTGTTTAATAGGTAAATATTATATGCAACAGAATTTAATGTATGAAAATGTATAGTTTTCATTGTTTTAGGATTGTTTTCCACGTTTTTGTATTCTGAATTTTGTATTATGTAGATACTCTCATTTTTTGTTATTTATTTATGTTTAGTGAACCTATTGTAACACGAAAGGTATTAGGCCTAATTAGAATGAAAATTACAACTTAACATTCTCGTACCGGACGTCAGAAAGTGATATTGAGATTAAGTATTTCATTTTATACTCTCTCTCTCTCTCTCTCTCTCTCTCTCTCTCTCTCTCTCTCTCTCTCTCTCTCTCTCTCTCTCAGAACCCTTAGCAAGATGCCATTCGAGCGTTGTCAATTAAGAATTCCAGGGCTCGGAGCTCAATCCAGGGGACGTAATTCGACTGATTTTTCTATATCTATTTTCCTTGTCGTTTCTTTCCGTAGCAGTGTTTGAAATAACCAAATAACGTGAAATTATCAGTTGATAAATGAGCCGTCCGGCAGAAATAACAGGAAGGTTTTTCTTCCATTAAGTTACCCATCATATCTGGGGATAGAAAACGGGAACTCCAAAGGCTTCCGAGGCAACAGGTCTGGAATTGCCTTTCAAAAATGCAACAGCGTAGAACGACCGGATGAATTCTCCGCGGGCCAGCAAGGCTGGGGCTAATAGATGTGCTGTATTTATCTGTAGATGATTGAAGCTTTTGGTGATTGGGGATTACAGGCAATAACGTCTCCGAAGGCCAGACGGTACCTGGGGGGAAATATCGACACTGATGTGGCCTGGAAAAGGGAGATAGGGTTGAGATGGATATTTATTATGGTTATTTTTAATATTTTGGTTTGGGATATTCTCTAGATATTCACTTTAACGTTATTGGCTCCGAATTGGAGGTTATGTTTGTTGTTTGTGAATCTGCGTGTCTTTTAGCAGGATTTATTATTTGGTGAATAATGATTACTACTGGTTTTTCCATACACAACCTTTGATCCTCATTCACAAGTCCATGATTTTATTAAAGAAAACTCTTCTAATAGAATGTTTTTTTTTTAAAGATTCCGGTGTTAAGAGTATGGCCGACATCTGTCCGGTCTCTATAAGAAATCCGGAGTAAATGTCATAAGTAATTCAAATGGTAAAAGACTTTAATAAAGAAAAATCACAGCAGTTCCAGTGTTTATAAGTGAAGAGATGGAGAAGTTCTTGCTTTACCGGAGAACTAGGATCATTAAATGGGACAGAATGAAGCCAGTCGTCAGACGTAATATATATATATATGCATGTATAGATAAATAAATAAATTACACGCACACATACACACATTTATATATATATATATATATATATATATATATATATATATATATATATATATATGTGTGTGTGTGTGTGTGTGTATGTATGTGTTTGTGTATATTCTGTCTGTCTATATGTATTCTCTCTCTCTCTCTCTCTCTCTCTCTCTCTCTCTCTCTCTCTATATATATATATATATATATATATATATATATATATATATATATATATATATATATATATATATATATATATATATATATATCTGTATATATATAATATATATATATATATATATATATATATATATATATATATATATATATATATATATATATAGTGTCGAAAGAAGAGAGAGAAAGGGCGCAAAAGAAGGAATTAAAGAGGAGATGACAAGTATTATAAAAGGTAAAAGAAGGGTCAGAACCTGTTTAAATTTTGTATAAACGTGACCGTCTCTATGGAGAAGCGACGACCGACGCGGTGCTACACGGCCTTTGGAAGTGACCCCTATTACAGAAAAACTCTTCCCAAATAAATAATTAGTGAAACTATTCCCCCCATGTGTCTCATCCTTAACACAAAAAGAAATTGGGAGTTTAATTCTTCCCCCCTCCACTCCTTATTACGTACAGTATATATATGACTTGCTTCGTTTTGTGTTAGATCAAGTTCGTTTCCTTTTTCCCCCTCATTTTTTCATTAGATTTTCTATTCCATAGGATTTTATGTTGAGAAAATTGTCATAAAAAACCACCACTTTACAGAAATGGCAAATTTACAACTACAATGTCGTACGCATCGTGTAGGTGCTGTTGATTTTCTTCTGAGCTCCATCAACGGCTGCGTATGAGACTTATAGAATATAAAATGATAATCCGTCGTATTATTATAAACTTGGGTCTCACTTGAAACCCGATCTTAAATATAACCGGAGATTTGTTGATTTCTGATTTTGTTTTTTTTACTCAGATGAGGTTGATTTGTGCATTTTTATGGATTTTACTCTGATGAGGTTGATGGGGAGTCCGTCTTGTCCATTTGGGACAAGTTGCGCTCCCTACAGGTATTTTACGGGAACAATAACTTATTTTGTTCTAATTTTTTTGTTTTATTTATTCAGAGATGTCTATTGAAAAGATAAATTCTTTTCGTCTTGAAAGAACAATTCCGTTGGTATAACTGTTTGTGAGGCCGACAAGAGGACTTATGTATATATGTGTGTTTGTATGTGTTTACGGACATTTAAATCTGAGTGTTATATTCTGTATACCACAGCCAGAAATGTCATTCTTGTGCACACACACGCGCACACACACAAATCCTGCGCGTCCTAATGCGCTTCCAGTGATGCCATGGTAGGAAATAGAGTAGAGACATAATTGGAAGGATCCCTATTCGGATAGGAGGTCAATCCCGTAATCCTTTCCCTCAGTAATTGGACCCTGATAAATGTCATATGCCGTCCTGTGTGTTCGAAGAATATTATTCCCTGCCTTTCTTTCCTCGTAGTTCTTTTTCGTTATATATACGAGTATATATATATATATATATATATATATATATATATATATATATATATATATATATATATATATATATATATATGTAGAATCTACTGGTCACTTTTACCAGACACATATGTAATTCTAATAGCCACAGTGCCCTCTTAACTTCTCGAATTCTTCGCGCTTTTTTGGATATGCTTGTAACTACGAAGCCGAAAATATCCAGACGGAAGAAAGAGGTCGGCAACGTGACCTCCTTGTGAATATGGTAACGCGGGTTCGATTCTCGCGACCGCTATTCACAGGCTCTTCAATTTCTTCCGTCTGGATATTTTCGGCTTCGTAGTTACAAGCATATCCAAAAAGCGCGAAGAATTGAGAAGTTAAGAGGGCATTGTGGCTATTAGAATTACATATATATATATATATATATATATATATATATATATATATATATATATATATATATATATATATATATATATATATATATATATACACATACATACATAATGTGTGTATATGTATATGTATATACAGTATATATATATATATATATATATATATATATATATATATATATATATATATATATATATATATATTCATGAAGCCACAAATGTCGCTTAATATCAAATTCACGCTACCTCGGGAATATCCCCGATGGGGAATTATCACCGAAGGGGAATTTATAAGTGATAAATGGACTGGTACTGCCGAGTCTCGAACCCACGAGCCTCTCTTGATAGCTCAGTGGGTAGAATGTCGACTGGAGTCGCTGGATAAGTATCTGTGTCGTGGGTTCGAGACTCGGCAGTACCAGCCCGTTTTCACTTATAAATTCCCCTTCGGTGATAATTCCCCATCGAGGATATTCCCGAGGTAGCGTGAATTTGATATTAAGCGACATTTGTAGCTTCATGGTTGTATATAAATCACGGTATGATAAAAACTTCATACATATATGTATATATATATATATATATATATATATATATATATATATATATATATATATATATATATATATATATAGATAGATATATAGATATATATATAATCATAAAGCTACAAGTGTTTAATATCAAAATCGCTCTACATCGGGAATATCATCGAAGGGGAATTATATAGATAAGTGATAAATAGCCGTAGCTCAGTGGTTTTGAACGTCGACTGGAAGTGGTTGGAGGGTACTGTCGAGTGTTCGAGACACTTAGGTACCAAAGGTACCAATCCATTTATCACTTGTAATTTCCCTTCGGTGATATTCCCGAAGTAGCGCAAATTGGATATTAAACGACATTTGTAGCTTAATGATTGTATATAAATCACAGTGATATGATAAAAAATTATTATTATTATTATTATATATATATATATATATATATATATATATATATATATATATATATATATATATATATATCATACACACATATATATACACATTTATATTTACGTGTGTATATACATACATATATATGCATATATATACATTTAGTTGTTTTTAAGTTTGCATATTGCCATTTTGGAGTGTTTAAAGGCAGAGAGTATTTAAGGTTCTCTCTCTCTCTCTCTCTCTCTCTCTCTCTCTCTCTCTCTCTCTCTCTCTCTCTCTCTCTTTGGACTTGTAGCACAAGTGATAGTGGAAGGGCTTCCGGCTCACAACCGAATTGACCTTTATTCAAACCCTGGACGAGGACGGACCGATATAGGCGTGTTCCCTCTCAAGACAGTGTGCCTTTATTGACCTAAGCAGTCGGTTATGTATGTGGTCGTTAATTGAGTGCTGTGTGTCGCACCTGGGGAGAAAGAGAAAGTAATGTGAAAAAAGTGTAGACGTGAATGATATTCTCTCTCTGTGTATGTCTGTCTGTAACTGAACGTCGTCATTTTTGTAATTTACGTTGTTATTTTCTGGAGTGCTTCCCAGTTTTGCAAAGTCGTTTTGTATGATAATTTGATATCGATTGGACCAACAATGATCTTTTGTAAGATATGAAAATCTTGTAATTTTGAATCTTTTGTTGTTATGAAAGGTATAGTTTTGTGGTCATTAATGCTATGTATGTATGTATATCTGTATGTATAAGCATATTTAGAAACAGACGAGTTAAAATAATACTTACGGAAATAATGAATGAAACTTTCGAGAATGTGCTCTCATCTTTAAGGTACAAGGCTGGATCAGCGAGAAGAGAAGGCAAAGAGTAATCTGATAATACCGTGACGAAAAATCAATAGAAAAAGATACAAAATCCTGCACATGTTATTCTGATCATGATAATGGAGAAAAAGTCTTAACACGAGGCAGCAGTAATGGCTTATAGTGGATTTTATAAGAACCATGACATTTTGTAGATAAATTGCAGTATGTTTTTTCTATCATACGCGACTTCTTTCTTGTGTACAATCCAATTGTATGTTTTCCATGGAAAATCTGCTTATCATACATGAGACAGCTGGGTAAAGTTGTATAGAAACATTGCGTTATTACTTCATAGGACTTTTAGACTAGAATGAACAACGTACGCATGGTTCATATTCAAGTTCTGTTTACTATTCGCATAGTTTTGGTGGTGTTATTGCATTTGAATTCCATTTCAGTTGGTAAATAATGATTTTAGACATGCATGATAAATTTAACAAATTTGGGAAATATATCAGTGTCACTGCCGTTAGCCCACTCTTCGGAGCCGTCTAACACACCTGACTACGCACCGATAACTAGTTCCATGTGCTGCATCGCTCGCTCGACTAATGGCGTGCCATTATAGAAATCGTTTAACGACCAATCCTAGAACTGCTTGCATAAATATACATCGTCTACGCACGATTTGCTTAGATCGACATTTTTCCACGTATTTCATTCATGCCGTGGGTCTTTAGCGTGTTACTTTTTTTTTTTTCTTTCTTTCTTGTTTTGCCTGTGAAATTTTTACTAGAAAGAAAAATCGCAGTTTCATGAGTAAATTTTAAGTAAAAGTTTACATTTTATTTGGAGTTAGCGACCGAAATTAAACATTTTTAGACTTGATCCTCATCCTTGTCTGTACTGAGATAATAGAAATTAAGATCACTCTTGGACAACTGATTTAAATTGTCTATTGATTATGTAGAAACCATCATACATATTTTATTGATGTAGCACCAGTGATTGCTCTGCAGTTTTTCATATTAAAAATCAGGTTCACGTAAAATCTATTTCAGGCAGATATGCTATTAAGCATTTGAAAGAAAGCCAAGTTAGAGAAACGACGTCCAAGATAAAGCCTCTTTAGTATATCTACGACGACTTGAGGGATTCAAAAGAAAGGAGAAAATGGGTTTGCCCCGTTCTTCCCCCTCTGTTAAATCTAACGTTTTCTCGCTGATATCACTCCGCAGGTTGCAGCTGCGCCTTTCGAAATAGAACATGTAGGTTGTACTTCAGCTGTTGTACCTTGCTCCAGTAATAACCGACTGTATTATTGCGTTAATATTCTATACAGTTTTGGACGACACACAAAGGCTTTCATCTGCTTAGACCAAACAGCCTCGATATATACCTTGAAGATTATTCAGCATAATTTATGAAACATTACTGCGGACATTCCTTCATATCAGAGTTCACGCTCAATTATTGACGTAATGCTTATGTTTAACTGAATTATTGAGATAGGATAACATTGAGAGACTGCTGCCCGTGGGAGTTATTGGTTATTGATATCTTAGATTTGTTTCACTCTGTGATTATGTGTATGCATATATGTGTGTGTGTGTATACAAACATATTTACGTTCATACATACAAATAAATACATGTATTTATCTGAATTACTGGAAGAGAGGGCCATTGACCGACTATTGCCCTAAACAGTTATTCATAGAGAGAGAGAGAGAGAGAGAGAGAGAGAGAGAGAGAGAGAGAGAGAGAGAGAGAGAGAATGTTGCCATGGTGTGTCGTACTGGTGATATATGTAATAGAAGAAATTAATCCGGAGTCAAAAGAAAATATATGAAGATATTATTCTAACCTCTTGCCCTCCATTCTTTCCACATGACCAAACCATCCCGAAGTACTCTCATCCATCCTGTCGCCAATGCTAATCTTTTAACCACTTTTGTGTTTCTTCCCAATTCTGGCATTACCAATGATCTATAGACATTAAGTGTTTCGCACTCCTTTCATGACTTAAAGACAATTGCGTATAACATTATTTTAATCTTAAATACAACTTACTTTCCTTGACTTACTTCCTCCATACCCTCCACGTTGCTTCTGTCGATTCTATCAGTTAGTCCTTGTATACCACATACAGATTTTTTCCCTTTACTTTCAAACTTCTTTATATAACTTTTGCATAGTAGTTACTTCAGGTACCCAATCTCTCTTTCCCCTGTAAATCCTTCCATCATCTGACTTACTTTCCCAGTCAGAACCTAACAATATAGCTTCTCTAGCATTCTAAGTAATATTTTACCCCTATTATTCTGACTTGCTTTTATCACTATCACTTTTCTACCCTTGCACAATAATATTATGCCTCATACCCATGCCATCGGGGCCTTTCCCACATCCAAACAAACATTTCGTTACCTGGCCAGAGACTCAATCACGGAACCTTCACAATGCGTCGGCATCTCACTCGTAATCCCATCAGCTTCCAGAGGAGATCTAGTCTTCAGCCTCTTGTTTGCCCTCCTGACGTGCAGTAATACTTCCAGGTATTAACTATACACTTTGTAGTACCCGTACGTTGGTCAAGAAGGTATATTAATTTTCCAGTTTTCGTAAGATTTGTGCGATGTAGTTGCTAGCCCCATGCTCTTCATCGTAGGTGCATTCTACATCAGTCAGGTGATTGCTAAGTACACCATTCACTGCCTAGGTCGCGAAGGACACTTGATTTTTCAGGTAGCAGGTCCGTGTGGATTCTGACAGAATACGCAACATTTAAACGAGGCAGCTGTTGAATATTTTACATGAAAAGTGGCACCGAGTTGATATTTAACATTTCGACAAAACACAACTGAATACTTTGTATTATAATAAGGGTCTTAACGAATACACGTACTCAGCATTTAGGGAATACTTTAATTAACGCTTGAGCAAGTCACTGAGAGGATCTTTTACATTTCAAAGAGACGTTTAGTCAGTTATTAATTTTTACATACTGACCCAGAAAACTAATCCTTTAGAACGCGATTTCACTTACGTATTTGAACGCCTTCGAGACTGCTTTCGCCGGGACAAAAGTCTTTTTCGATCGATTTCGGGTTTTTGATTGAAATGTATGTGTTTGGTTTCTTGTCCATTCTGAGTTTTAATTTTCTTCCCGCATCCCGACTCTAGATGTAGCATAGCTTTAGTAGATTTAGTTTTTATAACACGCCATTTACTGTGTCAGTTTTGATAATAAGCTCCTTTTCGCTTTCACTCCCTCTTTTCTCTGACTCTTGTGTTTTTCTCTTTTATTATCATAATGTTTTGTGATTTTACTTTAAATAACTCTCTCTCTCTCTCTCTCTCTCTCTCTCTCTCTCTCTCTCTCTCTCTCTCTCTCTCTCACCTCATGGCGTAGCGGTTGCACAACTGCTCGCAAACTGAGAGACCAGCGTTCGAATTTCTGGCCAGACGAAGAGGGGTGGCATGGGTCCCAGCTGGTGTAGAGAGAGAGAGAGATAAGACATGATTGTGTATTGCTTAAGGTAGGTTTTGCTCGGTGTGATTATCGCACAGCGATGATCGTTCGTGGATTAACAATGATCGTCAAACGATTTTTAAAGTAATAATTTGCATGTTTTTTAATTTGGCTGTTTTAAAAAGCTTGGAACGATTGACGGTAGGTCTACCGTCAATCGAAATTAGTGCTCTAAAAATGTTTGAAGATCATCGTTAATCCATGAACGATCATCGTTGAGCGATAATCGCACCGAGCAAAACCTACCTTTACGTCAAAGTGTGTATAATTCCAAACGGTAGAACCTTGAGAGGTAATCCTCACCCCAAGGAGGCAACTATTCGTAATATACTCTCTCCCTCTGTCTTTATATTTTGTGTATTGATTCGGTGGTATCGTTTCTTCCATGATTAGTTGCAATAGTTTATTATGTTTAGATTTCTCTCTCTCTCTCTCTCTCTCTCTCTCTCTCTCTCTCTCTCTCTCTCTCTCTCTCTCTCTCTCGTTCCTCATTGGACGGGTGGGTACCGTTCTCAGCTAGCACTCTGCTTCCCCCCCGTTCGATTCTCCGACCGGCCAGTGAACAATTAGAGGAATTTATTTCTGGTGATAGAAATTCATTTCTCGCTATAATGTGGTTCGGATTCCACAATAAGCTGTAGGTCCCGTTGCTAGGTAACCAAATGGTTCTCAGCCACGTAAAATAAATCTAATCCTTCGGGCCAGCCCTAGGAGAGCTGTTAATCAGCTGAGTGGTCCGGTTAAACTAAGGTATACTCTCTCTCTCTCTCTCTCTCTCTCTCTCTCTCTCTCTCTCTCTCTCCAAGGATATATTTATGGATTATATTTTCTGGTATCTTTTTTTTATCATGTATCGCAGTATTTTCTTATATTAAGGCCTGTGTGTATGTCTTTGTGAGCGCGCGTTTGAGCATTCATGACTTCCATATATCATGAAGCAAATTCCACTCCTGAACATTTTGGCGACTGGGAAGATAATTAAGTAACCAAATTCAGGGCCTCTGAGGACACACGATGGCGCTGGTGTCCAACAAAGCAGCGAAGACACAAAACAGGTGGTGCCCTCGGTCACGCTAATGAGGACACGATGTCCGAATGGCCTCAGTTTTCACGGAGGGATCTAGGTCACGACACACAAGAAAAAATATGCTTGCTATTTTTTTCCCCATGAATTTTGCAGATTTCTTGGGACAAAAGACCTTGAAACAATAGGAGACAAAATGTTGAAAAAACTGAAAATGTTTTGTCTTTAGTTTCAGGTGACAAAATGAGTGAGATAAGCTTTAAGCCTAGACATTTCGGAGGTGATGAACAATTAGAAGAGCGACTTTTCTTTCTTTTTTAAGTTACTGTGATGATTTTTTTTATTTGGGGGTTTGGCAAAGTGACAAAATACTTATACGTTTCTTAGGGGGTTTGGCAAATTAAATATAGTTATAAGATAATTATAAACAAGGACAATTTCTAGCAAAGATGTTTTCATTTGCTCCTTACTTTAGGTGTTAGGTGAGATAGGATTCAACAGAATGGAATAAAAGAGGAAGCAAGCAAATCTACTGTTATGACTTCGCATCTAAATGAGTTTGCATATCATGTGGCTTTTCTTTAGCCTGTTATTCATTTGTTATGGACTTTGCATATCGGAAATGAGTTTGTTTTTCATTAACTAGATTTAGCATATTGGAAATGATTTTGTTTTTCATTAAAATTTAGAATATCGGAAATGATTTTGTTTTTCATTAACTAAGATTTAGCATATCGGAAATTATTTTCTTTATCATTAACTAACCTTAGCATATCGGGAATGATTTTGTTTAACATTAACTAAACTTAGCATATCGGAAATTATTTTGTTTATCATTAACTAAACTTAGCATATCGGAAATTATTTTGTTTATCATTAACTAAACTTAGCATATCGGAAATTATTTCGTTTTTCATTAACTAGATTTAGCATATCGGAAATTATTTTCTTTATCATTAACTAACCTTAGCAAGTCGGAAATGATTTTATCATTAACTAATTTTAGCATATCGGAAATTATTTTGTTTATCGTTAACTAAATTAGCAAATCAGAAATTATTTTGTTTATCATTAACTAATCTTAGCATATTGGAAATTATTTTGTTAATCATTAACTAAACTTAGCATATCGGAAATTATTTTATCATTAACTAAATTTAGCATATCGGAAATGATTTTCTTTATCATTAATTAACCTTAGCAAATCGGAAATGATTTTATCAGTAACTAAATTTAGCATATTGGAAATTATTTTGTTTATCATTAACTAAACTTAGCATATAGGAAATGATTTTTTTTATCATTAACTAAACTTAGCATATCGGAAATGATTTTGTTTATCATTAACTAAACTTAGCATATCGGAAATGATTTTTTATATCATTAACTAAATTTAGCATATCGGAAATTATTTTATTTGTCATTAACTAACATTAGCAAATCGGAAATTATTTTATCATTAACTAAATTTAGTATATTGGAAATTATGTTCTTTATCATAACTAAACTTACCATATCTGAAATGATTTTGTTTATCGTTAGCTAAACTTAGCAAATCGGAAATTATTTTGTTTATCATTAACTAAATTTAGCATATTGAAAATTATTTTCTTTATCCTAACTAAACTTAGCATATTTGAAATGATTTTGTTTATCGTTAACTAAACTTAGCAAATAGGAAATGATTTTCTTAATCATTAACCAAACCTAGCAAATTGGAAATGATTTCGTGTATCATTAAATAAATTTAGCATATCGGAAGTTTTATGTTTATCATTGACTAAACTTAGCATATCTGAAATTATTTTGTTTATCATTAACTAAACTTAGCATATCGGAAATTATATATTTTGTTTATCATTAACTAAACTTAGCATATCGGAAATGATTTTGTTTATCATTAACTAAACGTAGCATATCGGAAATGACTTTCTTTATCATTAACTAAATTTAGTATATTGGAAATTATTTTGTTTATCATTAACTAAAGTTAGCATATTGGAAATGATTATTGTTTATCATTAACTAAACTTAGCATATCGGAAATTATTTTCTTTATCATTAACTAAATTTATCATATTGGAAATGATTTTGTTTATCATTAACTAAATTTAGTATATTGGAAATTATTTTGTTTATCATTAGCTAAATTTAGCATATTGGAAATTATTTTCTCTATCATTAACTAAATTTATCATATTGGAAATGATTATTGTTTATCATTAACTAAACTTAGCATATTGGAAATGATTTTGTTTATCATTAACTTAACTTAGCATATCTGAAATGATTTTGTTTATAATTAACTAAATTTAGCATATTGGAAATTATTTTCTTTATCATTAAGTAAATTTAGCATATTGGAATGATTATTGTTTATCATTAACTAAAATTTAGCATATCGGAAATGATTTTGTTTATCATTAACTAAATTTAGCATATTGGAAATTATTTTATTTATCATTAACTAAACTTAGCATATTGGAAATGATTTTGTTTATCATTAACTAAATTTAACATATTGGAAATTATTTTATTTATCATTAACTAAACTTAGCATATCGGAAATTATTTTGTTTATCATTAACTAAATTTAGCATAATGGAAATTATTTTATTTATCATTAACTAACCTTAGCAAATCGGAAATTATTTTCTTTATCATTAACTAAATTTACCATATTGGAAAATGATTTTGTTTATCATTAGCTAAATTTAGCATATTGGAAATGATTTTGTTTATCATTAACTAATCTTAGCATATTAGAAATGATTTTGTTTATCATTAATTAACTTAACAAACCAGAAGTTATTTTGCTTATCATTAGCTAAATTTAGCATATCGGAAATTATTTTGTTTATAAGTAACTGAACTTAGCAAATCGGAAATTATTTTGTTTATATATCATTAAGTAAATTTAGCATATCGAAATTATGTTTATCATTAACTGAACTTATCAAATCGGAAACTATTTTATCATTAACTAAACTTAGAACATCGGAAATTATTTTGTTTATCATCAACTAAACGTAGCATATCGGAAATTATTTTGTCATTAACTAAACGTAGCATACCAGAAATTATTTTGTTTATCATCAACAAAACGCAGCGTATCAGAAATTTCTTTGTTTATCAATATCTAAAAATTTCAGAAAGGACTGATAGATAAACTGGAAAAAGAAAGGTAGCAATGCCACGTTGAGTCCGACGCGCCATTTACGAACCACTGGTTCCCTCGAGGAACCGATTGATTAAGAGTGATGGGTACTTTTGCAAAAGCATCGGGATTGAAAGCCCTCTCTCTCTCTCTCTCTCTCTCTCTCTCTCTCTCTCTCTCTCTCTCTCTCTCTCTCTCTCTCTCTCTCTCTCTTGAAGGCCAAACGAATCAAACGTCCAAAGAAGTGAAATAGATAAAAAGAGACACAATAGCAGGGAACGGTTGATTGATTGATTTACTTACATAAACTGGCGTGGCAACGAGTATGGTTATTGGTTGGGGTGATGGCAGAAGAAAAACAGACCAGGCAAGTTGTATGGGACTGGTTTTATGTATGCAAGTATCATAGGTTTTGCAAGAAAGATTTAAATAGCTGGGTCGAATGTTATTTAACGTGAGAATAGAAGGAAAAAATTAAATGTACACTCTTAAGAGAGAGAGAGAGAGAGAGAGAGTCCAAGGTGCAAATCTTATTTAAAACACTATAAATCAATGTTTTTTTTTTCATAGTCCTACCAAACGCTCTCTCTCTCTCTCTCTCTCTCTCTCTCTCTCTCTCTCTCTCTCTCTCACCCACGCCACGCCTCACACCTTCACCTGTGGAGGCTGGAGATTTCACCTACGCCATATGAGCAGCGTTTTTTGAGGTCGATTCAGGTCGAGCCGATTACACTGGGAGCCTCCTGTGCGTCATGGAAATGGTCCCAAAACACTTTCTGAATCGTTGAATGGGGGATTAAGAGAATTCTGCGCAGCAAACAATATTGTCAGCGGGTTTTTTAGGCCGTTTTATTTTTAGACGATTTCCTGATATTTCCGTGGGCAGAAAAGAGCATTAGAGATGCTGTGTGGAGACGCAAATAGCTGCGGAGCGCAGCCATTGTATGCGTTGTTTGCGTAGGTGTGTTTGCATACTGTCTCTGTCTATCTGTGTAGCTCATATGTATATATATATACAGTATATGTAGAGTATATATATATATATGAAATTTTATCACATCCAATCGTGAATTTATTATATTCACAAATAATGAGACTCAAATGTCGTTAAATATCGCTCAGTATTAAAGTCCCAAAGGATTTTAGACAATACTTGTGGCTTAATATTCTATACTTACATATATATATATATATATATATATATATATATATATATATATATATATATATATATATATATATATATATATATATATATATATATAATTATTGAATATTAAGCAACAGTATTGTCTGCAAATAATTATTGACTTCAATAGAAATTTCATAAGAAATTTAAAGTAAGTTTAAATAGCAATTTATATATATATATATATATATATATATATATATATATATATATTATACACATTATATACTGTGTATAGAATGTACAAAATTGCTATTTAAGCTTATTTTCTTTCTTGTGAAATTTCTATTAAGTCAATGGCATCATTTGCAGAGACTATCTTTTTATTTAGACTTTGAATCAGTCTATACTTCTTTTTCTCTTCAGAGAAAAAGAGGACGTATAGATTGATTTAAAGTAAATAAAAAGACAGTCTCTGCAAATAATGTCATTGACCTATATATATATATATATATATATATATATATATATATATATATATATATATATATATGTGTGTGTGTGTGTGTGTGTGTGTGTGTATTATATATATATACATATATATATATAATGTGTATGTGTGTATTATATGTTTGTTTTTAAACTTCTGAGGCAATAACATAAGAATAATTTTCGGTTTTTCCTCTCCTCCAGGTGCTAATTCTTTCAACCACAGAAAAGAATCAGTTTGGAGGACCGGCTTCTGCTTTGTTTGGTGAGTACCACAATTAAAATTTGAACAGCAGGTAAATTTTAAAACTGTTGTGCAGTCGCATCGTGATTTTCAGGTTTTTCCCGTTTACTGAATCTAAGTAAATTGTCATTAAAATCTGCTCTATTACTGATGTTTTATCTACAGTAAGGGTGCGTCCCACAATTAAGTATAACACGTCAGAATGATACATCAGCAACTTACCTCATACATCCCACAAACTGGTTGACAACATGTTATCGTCCGTAAGTGGAGAACTAATCTGTAGTAAATGCTGATAAATCATTTGAAGCACTGATTAGGGCTACCGAAAACTTGTTGACTTGTATTCGACCTGTTTGTGATGTGTGCTCGGTAAATTGCCGAAGGGTGGTTGTGATATATTCTACTGTAGTTAGGACGCACCTAAGGCACTGGCCGCACACATCGTTGCTGTGACTGCTAAGTTTATAAGTACCACCAAGACTGCTAAAGTTTATTAGTACTATTAAGACTACTAAGTTATTAGTACCACCAAGACTGCTAAAGTTTATTAGTACCACCAAGACTGCTAAATCTATTAGTGCTACTTAAGACTTGATAAAGTTTATTAGTACCACCAAGACTGCTAAAGTTATTAGTACCACCAAGACTGCTAAAGTTTATTAGTACCACCAAGACTGCTAAATTTTATTAGTACTACTTAGACTGAGAAAGTTTATTTGTACCACCAAGACTGCTAAAGTTTATTAGTGCCACCAAGACTGCTAAATTTTACCAGTACTACTTAGACTGATAAAGTTTATTAGTACCACCAAGACTGCTAAAGTTTATTAGTACCACCAAGCCCGCTAAATTTTACTAGTACTATTTAGACTGATAAAGTTTGTTAGCACCACCAAGACTGCTAAAGTTTATTAGTACTACTAAGACTGGTAAAGTTTATTACTGCTACCTAGACTGCTAAAGTTTATTAATACTACTAAGACTACAGGCAGCAGCATCCTAGGGCAAGATTCGGACGAAACCTTTTGTCTCTCTTTGTTGCCAGAAATTGTTAGAGGAAAACATTGAAATGAGTAGTTCCCGAAAGTAAGGCATAGCATAGACCCCTTTGTAACGGCGTAATCGAAAGGCAGGTTTGTATTTCCAGATAGCTGTTTCCTCCTTTAGTAACTTAGATACATTTTAACTTCTGGAAGAGGAAGGCACACTATTTAATGTTTTTGAAATATCTTGACTCAGTGACATGAATCGAGCTTGCGCTGGTGAATTTACTCATTGAAATAACCGGGAACAGTGTCCGGATTATATCCACATTCATGTGCGATGTTTCCATCATAAATATTTAATATTTTCAATTCATTTGGCTGGTAAGCAATTCATTTTTAAGCTCTCGGTCCATTGGTGGTTTCCACTTTATATGACGCAGAAATGCTTCTTGTGGTCTTAGAGCTGTTCCTGCCTATGCTCAAAGACTTATATAAATGTTGAGAGAGACAGAGAGGTTTAACATTTTGGTCTAAAGGGTTTTAACCTTCGGTTCTCAGCAAATCTTTTGGGATTAAATCGCAAGCTTCTCGCTGCCAGTACTCAAATTCGCTACTCAGGTAAACAGAGGCAGAGCGAATTTTTCAGGAAACGGCCAAAGTCGTTTCTTCCCCAAGGGATTGAACCTGCATACATATGTATATATGTATATATATATATATATATATATATATATATATATATATATATATATATATATACTGTATATATAATCTGTGTATATAAATGTATTTATGTGGTCATGCGTATGTATGGCTGCATGCATGTAGAGAAGAGAAAGAGAAGCAAGCAATATAAGTGTCATGTTCTGTGTCTGGAAAAGGCTGCCGTCTTAACGACAGAAAATAACATCACCAAAAGCAGCGCAGGGAAAAATAAGCGTCATTTTTATTCTCATTCTGGCGACAGTTTGCTTCAGTCTCTTATCTGTTAGGCTTATCTGACGTGTTAGTCTACTGTTTTGTGTCGCAGTTTGGGAGAGAGAGAGAGAGAGAGAGAGAGAGAGAGAGAGAGAGAGAGAGAGAGAGAGCGGCGAGGGAACAAATAATATGCCTGAATAATCAGTTCTGTCAAAATAGCATAAAAAAAATCCTCATCTTTCTAGGGTGACTCTATTTGAGAGAGAGAGAGAGAGAGAGAGAGAGAGAGAGAGATGGCGAGGAAGAAATAATAGGCCCGAATATTCTACCGTGATACTATTTATCAAATTCTCTCTCTCTCTCTCTCTCTCTCTCTCTCTCTCTCTCTCTCTCTCTCTCTCTCTCTCTGATTGCTACTTAGCCATGTATTCGTAACATGATTCCATCGTAAAGAGAGAGAGAGAGAGAGAGAGCCCAAACGTCAGTAGCGACTCGGAAAGAAATGGATCACTTCCAAATCGGTGGGAATCGTGAGCGAATGCTTGCTTGCAGTGCTTGGAACGAAAGCACGAAAGAATTCCATCGCAGCAGGCAAATTGATGGATGAATAGGAAGCCCTTTAGCTGACAAACACTCGCAGACCAAAAGATTCATTCTTTTAGCCGAGAGAGAGAGAGAGAGAGAGAGAGAGAGAGAGAGAGAGAGAGAGAGAGAGAGAGAGAGAGAGAGAGAGAATTCTAAAGATATCGTTGTTTTTAAAATTTAGAACCAGTAACTATTGGTATTTCTTCTCGTTCTTCATTTCTCCTTTTTTTCTACTTCAGGTCTCCTTCTAATCACCAACTGGGTATTATTTTCTGGTCCTCTTCCCCCTCCTTCTCTCTCCGCTTCATAAAAGATCAATTCTACAATTCACCTTTAGTGCTATTGTAACTTACCGGAATGAACTTTTACTTATTTAAAAAGACTGGTCAAATGCTGGCACGGACTCTTGCTTTAAAGCAGCCCTTATGTAGAGTCAACCAGTGGGAAATAAAAGAGAGTCTGGCAATGAATAAATAAAATATGAAAAATAGCACAGGCAGAGTTTTATCCCGTTTGAATCTTGCGGTGCCCGTCAGTGGAAGGGGGAGTTTCTCACGGTACAGATTCCAAAGTACTGTGGAGGAAGGAGAAGAATTTTGAGAGTGAGAAAAAGCGGGTAAACTTAAACTCCAAAGATTTATTCAAGAGGCTTTTTGTGGCTCTTGTATATATATAATGTTTATATTAAACATTTACATATACAGTATATTGAATAGGTTGTATATATGTGTATTATAAATAGTGTAATATATATTTATGGTGGTTCCCTCATCAGAGAATGGACGATGGTTCGATTCCCAGGCAAAGAGTACCACAGTAAACACATATGTTCAATACCATTATGCCTCTGTGTTCCCAAGCAGTGAATAAAGTACCTGTAATTAGTCGATTGTGGTGGGTGGCAACCAGGGAGTTAAAGAGCTCTCTCATCTCAGTGATGAAACGGAAAAAAAGGAGTTTGGTGAAAAGAAACGTGAATAAATATATCTAAATTTTTATAAATTATTAGACAGCAAGTGTGAGTTGCATATGTATTTTAGTATACAATGAGAATATAGATAGAGATATCTGTTCTTCCAAGGAAAGAAGGACATTCACATGCCACCTATCATCCCGAGTGAGGAACAACTCCATTAAAGATCTGAGGGAGGGCCATAAATACTCCCCGGGGAGGGGGAGGGGAGATTCAGGGAGAGGAGGGTGTCTCAGTAAGAAGTTTTCTCTCTCTCTCTCTCTCTCTCTCTCTCTCTCTCTCTCTCTCTCTCTCTCTCTCTTATTCGCTTTTAAAGTTTATCGTCTGCATCTTTGGTCACATCAGGGGGTCAAGAATGGCGAGAGAGAGAGAGAGAGAGAGAGAGAGAGAGAGAGAGAGAGAGAAGAGATCTATTTTGGTCTTATATATTATGTTATCAGCGATATTAATCCCAAATGCTCACGCATGCATTATTTGTATTCCTTCGCATTTCATAAAGAAAAATTCCTTCTGTGTTTATTCCAAGAATTTATGAAAATCTTTCTGGGAAATTGAGAGATTTCGTTGGTCTTAAATAAAAGCAATTGGGTCTTCCCCCTTCCTTCTACACGTTTACTCTTTTATCTCTACTCTTGTTCCTCCCTTTAGTTCTTGGCTTTGTCGTATGTTTATCGGCTTCTTTTTTCCCCAGCTAAGATGATTTATTCCAAGTCGTAAGTAGAAGTCGAAAAGAACTAGTGTTGAATGAAAAAAATATTACATTATAAAATTATTCAATTTTTCCAAGAGGTTTTATTTTTCTGCTTTGTAGTAGTTGAGAAAAGTCTTCCTTTTTCTACCCAGTATATGTTGTGCATTGTTTCATCGTTGCTGGCCTTAGAAAGAGTCTCTCTCTCTCTCTCTCTCTCTCTCTCTCTCTCTCTCTCCAGCGGTAAAGAAAACATTAGGGTAAAGGATACCGCCTCATGACCAGCAAATGAGTTTTCCAAAGGAGCTGATTTATTCTTGAACCCGTGAAAGGATTCCGAAGTTGTTCGGGTGAAATGTTACCTGTTCCGAGGAGAGAATTGGTTTGGGAAAAGGCTTTTTCGAAGAGAACCTGAGATCACATTTGGTCCTGTTTTCCTCCCTTCTTTTCTCGCTCTATTTCTTGGTGGCTTTTCTTTTGTGTTTTCTTTCTTTTGTTCTTATTTGATTTGACGTTTCTATTGTGCAATCTTGGCCTCAGTCCATCAGCTTAACAATGTCTTCAGTGGAATTATAACCTGTGATTTAAAACTTAATTAACTTATAACTTTTGATCTGAAATTTATCTTTTGTTTTCCACCATTTTAGTTGTAAATTGTGATTTAACAATGATTTTTTCACCATTTTAGTTATAACTTATTTGTTTTTAATTAAACACTTATTTGTTTTTAAGCTTACTCTAATTTTCATTTATAACTTTTTTGTAAGTTCTGAAACTTATTTTCAGGGTCCGTGAATCTTTGTTCTGATCCGACAGCAGAGTCCGATTCCACAAAACCTTCAAATGCAACTTTCATGATTTAGCGCAAAGATTCAGTTCCTTTTTCTTTTTCATTTTTTTCACCTTTTTATAAGTAAGATTATTCTTTCAGTGTATATAAATCCAATGTATTTAAAATGTAGGGTCCTGTATGTTATTCCCCTCAAAGGAGTGGTCCTCGAAGAGAATCTTTGTTCTGATCCGACAGCAGAGTCTGATTCCACCAGGGAAAACCTCTCAGAAATTAAATGGAAAAAAAGAAACTGAATCCAAGAGATTTAAGTTTTGACAGTAAGAGTGAATTGTTTCTCTTTGAAGAATGGAAAGATTCAGTTCTTATTTTTTTTCTGAACTCTTCATTCACTGTCCTGTAATAGTTTATCTCTCTCTCTCTCTCTCTCTCAGAAGGAGAGGAGGAGGAGGAGGTCCTCAGGAACAATGAGTTTTTCTCTCTCTTTCTCTCTCTCTCACACACACACACACACACACACACACACACACACACACACACAGAGTAAAGAATTTAGAGCAATTCCAATCATTGGTTATTCTTTCCATAGGTATTTTCCTTCTTGTTTGTAATATACACATATTAAAAATGTATGATATATATTGAATATATTTATATATTTTACCCACTGTAATATATACCTCAGTATGGTATTTCCCTCATTAGATTAGTAAAGTGGTTAAGGGTTCGATTTGAATTACATAGAGAAGAGATTTTTATCCTTTCAACAATTTGATGGTAATGTGCAAAAGAGGCTGTGCATTGTTTCTGTTCAATCTCATTTTGCCTCTGGGTACCCCAGCACTGAATAAAGTACCTGTAATTAGTCGATTATGGTGGGTGGTAACCAGTGAGATAGAAGAGCTGTCTCATCTCAGAAATGAAATGGAAAAAAGTTGAGTTTAACCTGTGACTTAAAAAACAAACGTTCTTGAATAAATTACCATTTCAGCCCTTTGATTTAACATTTATTTGTTTTATTATTTATTTTAGTTATTTGACAGTAAGAGTGAATTGTGTTATGTATTTTAGTATACGATGAGAATATAAATAGAGATATCGATATCTTTACTTTGAAAGACTTTTCTGAACTCTTATTCTTCCTTTCCTCTTGGTCTTCCGTTCCCTGTTCTTCTGAGGAAAGAAGGACATTCACATGTTCTGTTGTTTTGTAATATACTTATACATATCATGAATATATTTGAGTAAGTGAACAACTCCATTAAAGATCTGAGAGAGGGCCATAAATACTCCCCTGTAATTAGGGAGGGGAGGGGATAATCAGAAATGGGAGAGGAGGTCCTCAAGTGAGCAATGAGTTTTTTTTATTTTTCTCTCTCTTATTCTGTTCTTTTAAAGTTTATCGTCTGCATCTTTGGTCATTAAAGCATCAGGGGGGTCAAGAATGGAGAGGGGAGAGAGAGAGAGAGATCTGTTTCTCTTATTCTCTTTATATTTTATCATTGATATGAATTCCAAGTACTTATGCATGTATTATTTATATTCCTTTATATTTCGTGCAGTAAAATTTCTTGTGTTTGTTTCAAGAATTAATGAAAATCTTTCAGGGAAATGGAGGGATTTCGATGTTCTTGAATAAAAGTAATTGGGACTTTCCCCTTCTTTCTTTCTACACGTTTTTTCTTTTATCTCTTCTCTCTTTCATTCTTTTAGTTCTTTGATTTGTCATCTGCATATCGGGTTCTTCCCCAGCTAAAAAGAACCCGATTAGCAGATGGTTTAAACTGACTTGAAAGTAGGAATCGAAAAGAACTAGTTGAGAATATAAAAAAAAACAATGAATTACATTATACAGTAATTAAATTTTTTAAGACATTACATTTTTTTCCTTTGAACAATTTGATGCTGACGTGATCAAAATTGACTCGTTTCCGTTCCATGATGTGCAGTGTTTCATTTTGTTGGACTTTCAAAGTCTCTCTCTCTCCAACGGTAAAGAAAACATTAGGGTAAAGGATACCACCTCATGACCAGTAAATGAGTTTTCCAAAGGAGCTGATTTATTCCTGAACCCCTGAAAGGATTCCAAAGTTGTTCGGGTGAAATGTTACCTGTTCCGAGGAGAGAATTGGTTTGGGAAAAGGCTTTTTCGAGAGAACCTGGGATCACATTTGGTCCTGTTTTCCTCCCTTCTTTTCTCGCTCTATTTCTTGTGGCTTTTCTTTTGTTTTTTTCTTTCTTTTGTTCTTATTTGATTTTACGTTTTTATTTTGCAATCTTGGCCTCAGTCCATCAGCTTAACAATGTCTTTATTGGAATTATAACCTGTAATTTAAAACTTAATTAACTTACAACTTGTGATTTGAAATATATCTTTTTTTTCCGCCATTTTAGTTGTAAATTGTGATTTAACAATGATTTTTTTCACCATTTTAGTTATAACTTTTTATGAAATACTTTTTTGTGTTCTTTCTCTAATTTCATTTATAACTTAGTGTTATGAAACTTATTTTCACCGTGTAAGCTATAACGTGTGATTTAGCGCAGATTTTCTTCTTTTTCACCTTTTCTACAAGTAAGCAGTGTGAATCCAATGCCCAAAATGTTTCAGGACGCATCGAATCATTGTTCTGATCGGACAGCAGAGTCAGATTCCACCAAAAACTTCAAATAAAAGAAACTTTAAGAGATTTCTTCTTTTTCTCTTTGGCGAAGATTCAATTCCTTTTTCTGAACTTTCATTCACTGCCCAGTAACAGTTCTCTCTCTCTCTCTCTCTCTCTCTCTCTCTCTCTCTCTCTCTCTCTCTCTCTCTCTCTCTCTCTCTCTCAAACAAGAGAAGAATTTAGAGATAGAAAAAGGAATAAATTGTAAATCAGAGATAATTCATTCAGGAGGTTTTATGAGGCTGGTTTTTATAATAAACTTATATTATATATGTGTAATATATATTGAATATATTTACGTATTTTACCCAGTGTAATATATATATGTTATTTCCCCTCATTAGAGAGTGGTCAAGGGTTTGATTCCCAGGCGAAGAGAACCGCAAGAGGCGCTTTCTGCTCAATCTCATTTTGCCTCTGCGCACCCCAGCACTGAATAAGGTACCTGTAATTAGTCGATTATGGTGGGTGGTAACCAGTGAGATAGAGAGCTGTCTCATCTCAGAAATGAAATGGAAAAAAAGGAGTTTGGCGAAAACAAACGTGAATAAATATATCCCATTTTTTATAAGTTATTAAACAGTAAGAGTGAATTGTATATGCATTTTAATATACAATGAGAATATAAACAGAGGTATCGATATACATGAAAGACTCGTTTATTCTTCCTTTGCTCTTGGCTTACATTCCCTGTTCTTCTGAGGAATGAAGGACATTCACATGCCACATATCATCCCGAGTAAAGAACAACTCCATTAAAGATCAGAGGGAGGGCCATAAATACTGTATTCCCCAGAGAGGGGAAGGGGATAATCAGGGAGGGGAGGGGGAGGTTCTCTTTTAAAATTTATCGTCTGCATCTTTGGTCACATCAGGGGGTCAAGAATGGAGAGAGAGAGAGAGAGAAATCAGTTTCGGACTATATTTTATCATTGATATGAATTCCAAATGCTCATGCATGTATTATTTATATTCCTTCACATTTCGTGCAGCAAAATTTCTTGTTTTTGTTTCAGGAATTGCTGTTGATGTGACCAAAATCGTTCCGTTTCCGATCCGTGCTGTGCAGTGTTTCATCGTCGTTGGACTTAGGACTCTCTCTCTCTCTCTCTCTCTCTCTCTCTCTCTCTCTCTCTCTCTCTCTCTCTCTCGGTAAAGAAAACATCAGGGTAAAGGATACTGCCTCTGACCAGCAAATGAGTTTTCCAAAGGAGCTGATTTATTCTTGAACCCGTGAAAGGATTCCGAAGTTGTTCGGGTGAAATGTTACCTGTTCCGAGGAGAGAATTGGTTTGGGAAAAGGCTTTTCGACAGAACCTGGGATCACATTTGGTCCTGTTTTCCTCCCTTCTTTTCTCGAAAATTTCTTGTGGCTTTTCTTTTGTGGTTCTTATTTGATTTTAAGTGCAGTTTTGGCCTCAGTCCATCAGCTTAGCAATGTCCAGTGGAATTATAACCTGTGACTTAAAACTTAATTATCTTATCACTTGTGATTTGAAATTTATCTTTTCTTTTCCACCATTTTAGTTGTAAATTGTGATTTAACAATGATATTTTTCACCATTTTAGTTATAACTTGATTAAACACTTACTTGTTTTCTTACTCTAATTTCATTTATAACTTGTGTTTTGAAACTTATTTTCACCAGTGTGCTGCAAATATGATTTACCGCAGATTTTCTTCTTTTCACCTTTTCTATAGGTAAGCAATGAGGATCCAATGTCCCAAATGTAGGGTCCTGGACGCCTCGAATCTTTGCTCTGATCCGACAGCAGAGTCCGATTCCACCAAAAACTTCAAATAAAAGAAAAAGTGGGGGGAGATTTCTTCTTCCTTTTCTCCTTGAAGAATGGCAAAGAACCTTTCTCTGGACTTTTCATTCACTGCACTGTGGTCCTCTCTCTCTCTCTCTCTCTCTCTCTCTCTCTCTCTCTCTCTCTCTCTCTCTCTCTCT
This sequence comes from Macrobrachium rosenbergii, assembly GCF_040412425.1. Taxonomy (NCBI): domain Eukaryota; kingdom Metazoa; phylum Arthropoda; class Malacostraca; order Decapoda; family Palaemonidae; genus Macrobrachium; species Macrobrachium rosenbergii. The sequence continues at coordinate 63,480,629 of NC_089788.1, read as the reverse complement.
TTCCAGCAGTCCTCCATGACCAGTAAATGAGTTTTCCAAAGGAGCTGATTTATGAACCACTGAAAGGATTCCGAAGTTGTTCGGGTTTCCGAGGAGAGAATTGGTTTGGGAAAAGGTCGACAGAACCTTCATTTGTCCTGTTTTTTTCTTTCTGGGTTTTCTTTGTGTTTTCCTTTCTGTTGTTCTTATTTTATTTTACGTTTCTATTTTGCAATCTTGGCCTCAGTCCATCAGCTTAACAATGTCTTCATTGGAATTATAACCTGTAATTTAAAACTTAATTAACGTATAACTTGTGATTTGAAATTTATCTTTTTCTTTTCCACCATTTTAGTTGTAAATTGTGATTTAACAATGATTTTTTTCACCATTTTAGTTATAACATTTGATTAAACACATTTTTGTGTTCTTTCTCTAATTTCATTTATAACTTAGTGTTATGAAACATATTTTCACCGTATAAGCTATAACGTGTGACTTAGCACAGATTTTCTTCTTTTTCACCTTTTCTTTAAGTAAGCAGTGTGAATCCAATGTCCAAAATGTAGGGTCCTGAAAAGGACGCCTCGAGTCATTGTTCTGGTCGGACAGCAGAGTCAGATTCCACCAAAAACTTCAAATAAAAGTAACTTCAAAAGATTTCTTCTTTTTCTCTTTGAAGAATGGCAAAGATTCAGTTCCTTTTTCTGAACTTTCATTCACTGCCCTGTAACAGTTCTCTCTCTCTCTCTCTCTCTCTCTCTCTCTCTCTCTCTCTCTCTCTCTCTCTCCCACAGACAGACACACACACAAGAGAAGAATTTAGAGATAGAAAAAGGAATAAATTGTAAATCCAGAGACAATTAATTCAAGAGGTTTTATGAGGCTGTTTTTTATAATAAACTTACATATGTGTAATATATATTAAATGTATTTGCGTATTTTACCCAATGTAATATATATACGTTATTTCCCCTCATTAGAGAGTGGTCAAGGGTTTGATTCCCAGGCGAAGAGAACCGCAAGATGCGCTTTCTGCTCAATCTCATTTTGCCTCTGCGCACCCCAGCACTGAATAAAGTACCTGTAATTAGTCGATTATGGTGGGTGGTAACCAGGGAGATAGAGAGCTGTCTCATCTCAGAAATGAAATGGAAAAAAAGGAGTTTGGCGAAAACAAACATAAATAAATGTATCCCATTTTTTATAAATTATTAGACAGCAAGTGTGAATTGTACTGTATATGCGTTTTAGTATACTGTGAGAATATAAATAGAGATATCGATATACATGAAAGACTCGCTTATTCTTCCTTTCCTCTTGGGCTTCCATTCCCTGTTCTTCTCAGGAAAGAAGGACATTCACATACCATATATCATCCCGAGTAAAGAACAACTCCATTAAAGATCAGAGGGAGGGCCATGAATATTCCCCAGGGAGGGGGAGGGGATAATCAAGGAGAGGAGGAGGAGGAGGAGGTTCTCTTTTAAAGTTTATCGCCTGCATCTTTGGTCACATCAGAGGGTCAAGAATGGAGAGAGAGAGAGAAATCAGTTTCGGACTATATTTTATCACTGATATGAATTCCAAATGCTCATGCATGTATTATTTATATTCCTTCACATTTCGTGCAGCAAAATTTCTTGTTTTTGTTTCAAGAATTGCTGTTGATGTGACCAAAATCATTCCGTTTCCGATCCGTGCTGTGCAGTGTTTCATCGTCGTTGGACTTAGGTCTCTCTCTCTCTCTCTCTCTCTCTCTCTCTCTCTCTCTCTCTCTCTCTCTCTCTCCAGCGGTAAAGAAAACATCAGGGTAAAGGATACTGCCTCATGACCAGCAAATGAGTTTTCCAAAGGAGCTGATTTATTCTTGAACCCGTGAAAGGATTCCGAAGTTGTTCGGGTGAAATGTTACCTGTTCCGAGGAGAGAATTGGTTTGGGAAAAGGCTTTTTCGACAGAACCTGGGATCACATTTGGTCCTGTTTTCCTCCCTTCTTTTCTCGCTGTATTTCTTTTGGTTTTTCTTTTGTTTTTTCTTTCTTTCGTTCTTATTTGATTTTACGTTTCTGTAGTGCAATCTTGGCCTCAGTCCATCAGCTTAACAATGTCTTCAGTGGAATTATAACCTGTGACTTAAAACTTAATTATCTTATCACTTGTGATTTGAAATTTATCTTTTTCTTTTCCACCATTTTAGTTGTAAATTGTGATTTAACAATGATCTTTTTCACCATTTTAGTTATAACTTTTGATTAAACACTTATTTGTTTTCTTACTCTAATTTCATTTATAACTTGTGTTTTGAAACTTATTTTCACCGTGTAAGCTGCAACTTATGATTTAGCGCAGATTTTCTTCTTTTTCACCTTTTCTATAAGTAAGCAATGTGGATCCAATGTCCAAAATGTAGGGTCCTGAAAAGGACGCCTCGAATCTTTGCTCTGATCCGACAGCAGAGTCAGATTCCACCAAAAACTTCAAATAAAAGAAACTTCAAGAGATTTCTTCTTCCTTTTCTCCTTGAAGAATGGCAAAGAGTCAGTTCCTTTCTCTGAACTTTTCATTCACTGCACTGTAATAGTCCAGGCTCTCTCTCTCTCTCTCTCTCTCTCTCTCTCTCTCTCTCTCTCTCTCTCTCTCTCTCTCTCACGAGAAGAATTTGAGTTATAAAAAGGAATAAATTGTAATTCCAAAGATTATTAATTCAAAAAGTTTTTTGGGGCTGTTGTTTATAGTATACTTATATTAAATATGTGTAATATTTATTGAATATATTTATATATTTTACCCTATGTAATATGTATGTTATTTACCTCATTAGAAAGTGGGCAAGGGTTCGATTCCCAGGTGAAGAGAATCACAACAGGCACTTTCTGTTCAGTCTCATAAGTTATTAGACAGCAAGTGTGAGTTGTATATGCGGTTTAGTATACTGTGAGAATTTAAATAGAGATATCGATATACAAGAAGGACCCGCTTATTTTTCCTTTCCTCTTGGGCTTCCATTCCCTATTCTTCTGAGGAAAGGACATTCGCATGCCACATATCATGTCGAGTAAGGAACAACTCCATTAAAGATCTGAGGGAGGGCCATAAATACTCCCCAGGGAGGGGGAGGGATAACCAGGAAGAGGGGGAGGAGGAGGAGGGAGTCCTCAGTAAGCAATGAATTTTTTTCTCTCTCTTTCTCTCTTATTCGCTTTTAAAGTATACCGTCTGCATCTTTGGTCACATCAGGGGGTCAAGAATGGAGAGAGAGAGAGAGAGAGAGAGAGAGAGAGAGAGAGAGAGAGAGAGAGATCTGTTTCGGACTATATTTTATCATTGATATGAATTCCAAATACTCATGCATGTATTATTTATATTCCTTAACATTTCGTGCAGCAAAATTTCTTCTGTTTGTTTCAAAAATTGATGAAAACCTTTCAGGGATTTCGGTGTTCTTGAATAACAGCAGTTGGGTCTTCCCTTCTTTCTTTCTACACGTTTACTCTTTTATTTCTTCTCTCTTTCATTCCTCTAGTTCTTGGCTGTGTCATCTGCTTATCGGGATATTTTTTCCCCAGCTGAAAAGATACCCGATTAGCAGATGTTTTAAACTGATTTGTCAGTAGGAATCGAAAAGAACCAGTTGAGAATAAAAAATAATACATTACATCATCAACTATTTAAATTTTTTAAGAGATTTTATTTTTCTACTTTGAACAATTTGATGTTGATGTAACCAAAATTGACCCGTTTCCGTTCCATGCTGTGCAGCGTTTCGTGCTTAGTTGGACTTTTAAAGTCTCTCTCTCTCTCTCTCTCTCTCTCTCTCTCTCTCTCTCTCTCTCTCTCTCTCTCTCTCTCTCTCTCCAACGGTAAAGAAAACATCAGGGTAAAGGATACCACCTCATGACCAGCAAATGAGTTTTCCAAAGGAGCTGATTTATTCCTGAACACCTGAAAGGATTCCGAAGTTGTTCGGGTGAAATGTTACCTGTTCCGAGGAGAGAATTGGTTTGGGAAAAGGCTTTTTCGAAGAGAACCTGAGATCACATTTGGTCCTGTTTTCCTCCCTTCTTTTCTCGCTGTATTTCTTGGTGGCTTTTCTTTTGTTTTTTTTTTCTTTTCTGTTGTTCTTATTTGAGTTTACGTTTTCATTTTGCACTCCTGGCCTCAATTCTTCAGCTTAACAATGTCTTCAGACGAATTGTAAACTGATTTAAAACTTAATTTAATTTTTTACCATTTTAATCATAATTTCTGATTTCAAACTTATTTTTTTTAACATCGAATTCTAACTTTTGATTTGCCAATGATGTTTTTTGTTGTTTACCATTTTAACTTGTGATTTAACACTGATTTGTTTTTTGTTATTGATTTCTTTTATAAACTAGCTATGTGAATCCAGTGTCCCAAATGTAGGGTCCTCAAAATAACACCTCGAATCTTTGTTTTGATCCGACAATAGAGTGTGACTTCACCAAAACTTCAAATAAAAGAAACTGTAAGAGATTTCTTCTTCCTTTTCTCTATGAGAAATGTCGAAGATTCAATTCCTTTTTCTGAACTTTTCATTCACTGCAACGTAATGGTCCAGGCTCTCTCTCTCTCTCTCTCTCTCTCTCTCTCTCTCTCTCTCTCTCTCTCTCTCTCTCTCTCTCATAAACACACGCACAAATAGGATTACTATCTTTTGTTTTAGCTGACAAATGCTCAAGTAATCAGATAGTAAATAAAGGCCAAAATAGCTAATCTAGAGAGAGACAGGTACAGGAGGAGAGAGTGAGAGAGATTGCCTCAATGGCGTTCTTTCTTATTTATGTTCAGAAGGCATAATCATTGCCATTTCACCTTCACTCCTCCATTGCTTTCTTATTCATAAGAGAGACTCATTCCGTTAACGCCTTTAGTGCTCTGTGGATCGGTACTCCATAAGAAAGTCACAAGGAATCCTTACGTGGGATGTCTGATTCATGCTTATACAAAGCACATCCACGCCCACATGTTTCCATGTATAGTCGATGAAAGTATCCATAAGCAGAATCACATGCATGAAAATACACCTTCATTATTCCTTTTTCCGTGTCCTTCACTTCCTTGTGTATTTCCTCGCAGGATCTGTTTGGAAAGGAAGGATTTTTTTTCCAAAGCCACATATCATCCCGAGTAAGGAACAACTCTATTAAAGATCTGAGGCAGTGTCGTAAATACTCCTTCATGGAGGGAATGAGGGGTTGGGGGGGGACTAGAGACGGAGGATGCGGGAGGTTCACCATAAGTGAGCTTGTTCTTCACAATAATTTTCCCATTTTAGCTTATTCGCCTTCATTTTCGGTCGCATCAGAGATCAAAGTATAGAGAGAGAGAGAGAGAGAGTTGAAGCCATAAGTTAATGACCCATGGTGTTGTTGCATAAGTGTAACTGATATTTCAGATCTTCTTAT
>NC_089788.1:63460219-63470219 GCF_040412425.1 Macrobrachium rosenbergii | reverse complement strand
CTTTTGCTCAGTTGATTTTGAAAGCCTCGTCTCCAAAGATGCTCGTCTTAGACTCTTTCTCGGACTTCTTTCAAAGGATTGTTCCACAGATGCTACAGTTCCTTCATCAACACATGGTCTACCAGACCGTGATTTATCAATAACAGAACCTGCTTCCTTAAATTTCTTCATCCACCTGGCTATGCAATTTCTGTGTGGTGCTTCTTTATTGTACTGGGTTGTAAACCTTTGGACAGCTACAGTACATTTTGGCTCAGCCAACCAAAGAACGCAGTTTAATTTCTTCTAGTGAAGCCATGGGTCAACAACAGCTCTGAAAAGTCATTTTTAAGTTTCAGAATTTTTGAAAATATCTGATAAAACAAACAATAATTAAAACTTTAGGAGAACAGAAATCAGACACATCTAGCTTTCTTATCCTTGTTACAGATTAATTCTATCATGTATAGTAATATGTATAGTTATGAAGTTACAAGTATTTTAATTTGCACCATGACTTTATAGACTATATATATATATATATATATATATATATATATATATATATATATATATATATATATATATATATATATATATATATATATGTATATATATATATATATATACACAGTATATATACATAGAAATAATAGGTCCTCATTTTAATTGGGTGGTATCTAACGAAGATATTTATTCTGGAAAAGTTACAAGTTTTCTAGGACTAACAGTCCTCATCGATTAGTATCCGTAGAATTATTTAATACACAGAAGAATTGTGTAAGTGAAGATGTTCATATATATATATATATATATATATATATATATATATATATATATATATATATATATATATATATATATATATATATATATATATTAACACGATCACATACACAATAGTTCTGTGCATTAATAGATTACTAACAGGACCTAATTCAACCTGGATGGTATCTGTTGGGGATATTTATTCAAGAAAATTACAAGCTTTCTAGGACAAACGGTTTAGTCCTCATTCTCAAATACGGATACTTGAGAATGAGGACTGTTTGTCCTAGAAAGCTTGTAAGTTTTTTTTAATAAATATCTCCACTAGATACCATCCAGTTTGAAAGTGGTCCTGTTAGTAATATACAGTATATGTTTATATATATATATATATATATATATATATATATATATATATATATATATATATATATATATATATAATATGTATGTATGTATTATTCATGTGTACTTTTAACGAACGTATGTAACATACATACATACATACATACATACATTATATACACATTATATATACTGTATATATATATATTTATATATTTTGTATATATATATATATATATATATATATATATAGAGAGAGAGAGAGAGAGAGAGAGAGAGAGAGAGAGAGAGAGAGAGAGAGAGAGAGAGTGAGAGAGAGAGCGAGGGAAAACATTAATGGAAATTATTCCACCTCAAGACCAGTAAATAAGTTTTCTCATGAGGCTAATTCATTCCCGTACTGCTGAAAGGATTCCTGTGAAATGTTACCTGTCGCGAGAAAAGAATGGATTGGGGAAAAAACTTTTTCGACAGAACATAGGATGACATTTGGTCTTGTTTTTCTCCCTTATTTTCTTACCGTTTTTGTTGTCCTTGCTTTTTTTTATTTTTTCCTTTCTTATGCAGTATTTGGAGTCGTTTCTCTTTTTCCTCAGGTAGAAATTCTAAGAAGGCTTTGTCCGTCTGTAATAACTCAAAACATCTCAATATCCTGTTGATGGAAATCAGCTTATTTTTCAGAAGTGGGGTCATTGGCTAAGGAATACGGATCTTGATTCCATTATAACCTATTCCTCGCCTTCCCCATTAAATATAATAACAATATTCGACGATAATTTTAGACAGTGAATCTGTAAATGTTATATATTCACTCAGACTGTAGCATACATTCAGATTCAGACCCCAAACCGGGTTTAGTGAAAGAATGTATGCATTCATAGAGGTTGGCGATTTAAAATAAAATAAACAAATAAAAAGAAAACTAAGGATAGATGAACAAGTTTATGTGAAACTGGTCAGTATGATAAAGTAAGGCATTTAAATAGTCCTATCTCAAAACAGAATCGAGGGGTGGAAGTTGAAACTGAAAGAAAAAACGTAGAATGATTAATGTAAAAAGAAAACAAGGTGAGTTATGTTAAGAGAGTGATATGAAATAAGACTGTGAAAGAGGGTGAGGAAAAAGACCTGAAGATTGAAAAAGTAATAAAACAAAACTGAAAATTGCACAAGAAATCCTTGAATTTTGTGGGCATGAAGGAGGCACCTTAGAGGTAATGGTTGGGCTAGACGGCTGGGAAAGGTAGGCAAAAAAAATGTTGTCTTTACCACGAAAAAAATTCTCTCTCTCTCTCTCTCTCTCTCTCTCTCTCTCTCTCTCTCTCTCTCTCTCTCTCTCTCCCCAAGACAGAGATCCTTTTTTTCTCTTTAAAACAGTCTCTCTCTCTCTCTCTCTCTCTCTCTCTCTCTCTCTCTCTCTCTCTCTCTCTCTCTCTCTCTCTTACCACAAAAAGATTTCTCTCTCTACCACAAAAAATTTCTCTCTCTCTCTCTCTCTCTCTCTCTCTCTCTCTCTCTCTCTCTCTCTCTCTCTCTCTTTACCACAAAAGATCTCTCTCTCTCTCTCTCTTTCTCTCTCTCTCTCTCTCTTTACCACAAAAAAATTTCTCTCTCTCTCTCTCTCTCTCTCTCTCTCTCTCTCTCTCTCTCTTTACCACAAAAAGATTTCTACCAAAAGATTTCTCTACCACAAAAAATTTCTCTCTCTCTCTCTCTCTCTCTCTCTCTCTCTCTCTCTCTCTCTCTCTCTCTCTGGGCCTGCATCGTAAATATTAAGCCATTAGCTTTCCTCTGCCAGAAAGCATCTTTAAGACCAGGTATATTTTATGAAAGAAAAGTGAACCATTTTTAAAAGTTTTAATGGATAGGAGACAAGAAAGTGTAAGCTTATAGCCTTAAATATTTAACGGAAATATATATATATATATAATATTTATATATATATATATATATATATATATATATATATATATATATATATATATATATATATATATATATATATATATGTATAAATATATATATTATATGTGTATATAATTTGTGTTTGCATGCATGTGTATTATATGTGTATATAATTTGTGTTTGCATGCATGTGAATGTGTGATTGTGTATAAATAAATACACACACATACATATATATATATATATATATATATATATATATATATATATATATATATATATATATACTGTACATATATAGGTAGAGAGAGAGAGAGAGAGAGAGCATCTGTGGATATTTATTGTCCATTAGACTTGCATTTATATTCATGTTTACCATTTTTTTTTTAATTTCTGATTTATTTATATTATGGTTATACGTCAAGATTTGGTGCAAGAAATAACCTTAACAATTCCGCAGTTTTCAATTTCAATTAATAAGATTCTCTCTCTCTCTCTCTCTCTCTCTCTCTCTCTCTCTCTCTCTCTCTCTCTCTCTCTCTGGATTAATCTGGTTATCTAAAGTTTCCAAAGTTCATTAAAGGTCATAGAGATGCAGTTGGTGCGTTTAGATGTCATTTCGGGAAACATCCTAAGGTTAATATTGTAGTTCATATTCCAGGCATCAAGGTGGAAAAATAGGTATTGAGATGCGGGATTGTACATTAACGTACTTGAAATATTAACGCAAGGCAGGTTCTCGTAGTGAATTGAAAAAAATCAAGATTTAAAAAGAGAGAGCTTAGCAAAATTGGAGAGAGGAACTGTGCAATATTCTTCGACATGTAAGTAGGGGGCTGAACAGTAACTTCATATGAATAAAGAAAACTCACACAAGTCTGAAGCTGTGACGCATCAAGGGAAACTGGGCCTCTTTTGTAAATTTTGTAAATTTGTATAAAGGCCAGAGACAGTGGGGTTTAAAAAAGCCGTTTTTAGATCATAATGAAGGATTATCCATAACATTGCTGCTATAGGGTCGATTAACTTCAGCATTTTTGGTATTTACAACGTCCAGGTAGTTGTCCAAGATTTGGTTCATTTCAGGGACACCCTTATGTTGATGTTACCTTTTATAATCCTTACCAAGCCAACTTACGGTTGAGTTATATCATTCAGGTCTTGTAACTAGTTTTATAGAGTCAGAAAAAAAGCATGATATGAAATATTTAAGGTTTTCCGTCTAATGAATTCAGCAGTGTTCTCTCTTCAAGGTGAAAGATTTGTATATTTCAGTGTTTGTTGCTTGGACTTTAATCCAGTTTTGTGTGTGCGTACACAAACAAACACACGCATACACGCACGCATATATATATAATATATACATATATATATATATATATATATATATATATATATATATATATATATATATATATATATATATATATATATATATATATATATGTATAAATATATATATATATATATATATATATATATATATATATATATATATATATATATATATGTATATATATATATATATATATATATATAGAGAGATATATATAGAGAAGAGAGAGAGAGAGAGTGTGTGTGTGTGTGGTTTCCTGTCTTAACGCATGTGTTCGTGCATTCATGCATCACTCACTGGAAATAGAACTTGAAAGAAGTTTGAGGACGTAAAAATACCACAAAAATTCAGATGTTGCCAGAGATAGTGCCACGAGCCGCGGTCTCTTCTCATGAAGTCTTTTATGTCTTTTGCATAAAATAAAGAGACCCTGTAAGGGCCACCAGAGGTGGAGGTGGGGGTGGATCCTGTGGGATGGAATGGTATAAAAAAAACTTCGAGGAGAGAAATCCTCTCTCTCTCTCTCTCTCTCTCTCTCTCTCTCTCTCTGTGTGTGTGTATGTGCATGTGTATATTAAACTTTCCTTTGTAAATATTAACCCAGTGTCTTGCCTCCTCTTAAATGGAACTTAAAATTTAAAAGCAATCGTTAATTTTTTGTTACATATTTTGTAAAGATTTCTCCAGGGACGAAAATGAAATCTTCGGAATGAGTGATGGAGGTGAGATAAAAAGAGCTCAGCGTATATACCAATCCATAATTCGTGTATATCAAGAAATATTCTTGTAGTCGTCTCGAACGCATAGACAGTTCTCATGTTGAATTTTTCAGCTAACTTCCTCCCCCCCCCCATGCTTTTTTCTTGGTTTTTTGTGCAAGCAGTATAAGGGAGCGTAACTTGCGTTTCGTCAATTGATCTGTATGTCTTCCATATTTTTGGTCAGTTGAATGTTAATTAAAAATTAAGCATTCCTAGGTATTCGTTTACAGAGCTCTGAGACTTCTGTAGAATGTTGCAATTGTCTGTATGCTTGCAAGTGTGTCATTTTGATTCTTCACGAAAACAGGGTCATGTGGTTTGAGAAAATAGCAGCATATGGAACTGATGTAAAGACCAGTCTATTTTCTAATTATATATCTTCTCCCAACCCCGGTTCTGTGCCGGCCTGGAGAAAGGAGAAAGGAGAAGTCCCTCACTTCGTTTCCTATTCGGATTTTCGCCACCACAATATGAGGAAGTTGGCGAATTAAAAAGTTCATTGTATGGCAGCTGTGTGATATCAACGATTTCATAATTTACAATAGTTTGTTATTAAACATGCAAAATTAATGAGAAATGCAAATGTCTCTTATATGTATTTATTATAATTACTATTATTACGTTATTACAAAGAAACTTTCGCAAACTTGATCATTTTTTATGCCTTATTAAGCAGTATTTTTTAATCTCTAAAATTTTGAGCCGAAAAGCAAAATTGGTATTATGGAAGATGTATTTACCTCCAGTAATCCTTCAATCACACGTTATTCTTTTAACAAACAAGAAAAATTGTTAACATCGACATAAAATTAATTTTTATTGAAAATTGCATTTTTTTTTTGTAAAAGATCTTCCTGTGTGAAGGGATTTTTTTTTATTTCCAAAAATTTTCATTAAATTACTATGGTTTGAGATACTATCTTATGTTTTACGTACGTCACCTTTTAGGTAAACAAACGACGCCATATTACATTAGCAAATGAATCAACCACGTCTTTCTGTTAGTAAGTTTTCCTCTACCTCTTGTACGATAATATTTAATAACATCCTAAGAGGCTAATATATATACACATTAAAAAGCTGAATGTTAACACTGAAGAAAGACAATGTTATGATTGTTAGAAATGCTCTTTGTCAGGGGAAATTTAGGATGGAAAAAGATAATTACGGTATTGTTAAGGCTTAATTTTTCATTGAATTTGCTCAGTCTATAAAAACAGCGTTTTTCTGTTTAAATACCTTGACGTTAAAGTACCGATGTTGTAACTCAAGAAGGCAATAATTTTAACTTAAACTCGTCATTCTCCGTTACTGTAAACAGGGTCACAAATTCCTAGGTTACTGGTGACAAGATTGATTATTCGTTTTTACCTCTTAACTGTGATAGCAAAGTGTATATATATATATATATATATATATATATATATATATATATATATATATATATATATATATATATATATATATATTAGTGACTGTTTGTATATAGTTTGGCTTCTATAGAAATCCGAACTGCTTGACAGACCCAGACAAAATTTTGCACACGGCCTCTATGTCACCCCAGAAAAGTTTAAAACTCAAGATCAAACCCCTACCCCGTGTCAGACATACAAACACAGACAAAACAAATGAAATTTTCGTTTTTACGTCACCTTTTCCTTCAGTGCCATAAGGGTTTTCGTCTGACGCTCCACCTTTTACTTCAGGCGCTGTCAGACGTTAGGTTAACTTACAACAATAAATCCAAATCCCCTATAATACAATTTTTTATCAGAATTTACATCAATTTTGATCATAATTTATGATAATTATAATATAATTGTTAAACATATACCTCACTACTTGGTTGTATTGCTAAATTAAATATTTTTGGCTTCGTTACAAAACATATTTAATAGTTATAAAGCAATGAACCCAAATCAGCAGGTCCAGAGATTTCCTCCCTAAACACATACACATGAGTCGTCTTCCTCATTCGCACATGCATAGTAGCTGCTAGTTCAACACGACATGCAAGATGTATGTCAGTATTTCCTTTTTCTTTATTAGTTGAAATGCGAATTTCTCATTAATTCGATCGTTTCTTCTTTGTTTTTACCTTTGGAATTCCTTATGGCTACTACTTTGTAGTGTCATGTTGGTGTATATCTTTATAAAGTTGGTTTAAATGAGGTGTTTTGGCAACAACACTTCACTACATACCTAAGGCCAGATAGGTCCGTCTGTTGTTGCACACACACACACACACACACACAAACACACAGACAGCCTGAGACACACCTGAGTGCAAATTGTAGAAATATAATTTTTATTTATTTGTTCAGTGGAGATGCTTTTTACTCTCCTCTGATAGGGAATGTAGTCTTCCCTCCCCCCCTCTATCTTCCCCTCACCCTTCCCTCCCCTTTCCATCCCGATTCCTCCCCTCCCTTCCTCCTTTCTTCCCCCCTCCTCCCCTCACCCCCTTCCCCCCTTCCACTCTCCCTCCTCCCTCACCCCTCCTCCATCCCCTCCTCCCTCCTCCCTCCCCTCCCCTCCCTCCCCTCTTCTCTCTCCCCTACCTGTAGACTGTCATTCAGTTTTCCCGGGCAACACCGGGTTGGTCAGATAGTACAATATATATGTGTGTGTGTGCGCGCGCGCCCTTGCTTGCGTGCGGGTATTAGTGGGCCTCAAATTTTGAACATAACTTTTGTATGCTGTAAAATATTAAGCCAGATAGTATAGAATTCACTGGCGTACATATATATATATATATAATTTGTGTGTGTGTGTGTGTGTGTATGTGTCTATGTGTAAATTGAGAGCAAGAGTAGTATTATGATGTAATAATAAGTCGAGAGTGGCTACATTTTGTTCGTTTCCATATGTTAATATCTATGTAAATAAGCTAATGATATGATTCATAATAATCACAAAAACAACTATTGTCTTTTTGATGGATTGTGATAACATCATATACCTACCCACAATAAACTAAAAGTGTAATATTTGCAGAGCCATTAATATGAGTCCTGATTGGATAAATTTTGTATGCATAAATTTGCTAATATAGAATCTGATTTTGATTTATCAAGCTTTACCCGATTAATGTTGGCACAAACCTCATTTCAGTGCTTGTGAAAATTATTAATTTTTTTTTTTTTTTGACGAAAGAGTCTTTGTTAAAAATCTGTTACAGATTTTCATTAATAGTAGTAGTAGTAGTAGTAGTAGTAGTAGTAGTAGTAGTAGTAGTATCGTCGTTGCTGCTTTTTTTTTATATTACCTATTTGCAAAAAATTTTGGAAACAAACCAAGCATCCAGAGAATCAAATACTCAATTTTGAAAAAGTAATTGACTAATTGGTTTAGGTCATCCTGTCATAATACCAACAAAGGTGATTGACGTCGAAATCAAATACTTGAAGAAATATTTTTGAGAAAAGGAAATAAAAATACAAAACATAGAATAAAAGCATAAATGCGTAACAGTAGAAAAATTAGAGTAATTGAAAAAAATATATTGGCTGGTTTTTATTCAGTTGGCCTTATGCCAGAGTGAATAGGCCTTGCCCTAGGTCGCCTTTGGTAACATACTGAATGGGTTAAGAGCCTTGATGTGGACCTCTGGACCCTGACTGGCCGGCGGAGGGTAAAAAAAAGTGGCTTTAAGCTATGAAGTACCATTGCCGCATTTTGAGAAGTATTATCTTTAACATCAACCACGTAAGGTTTTGGGGGTCTGTTAGTGCCTTCAGTTCACCCTACGTAGTCAACTGCAGTCATTACTGAGGGACCCTGTGGGCAGTTGATTCCTCAGCCTTGGCAGAGGTTTGCGCTCTCCGAACGCCCTTATTTATTATATCTTTATATCTGTATTTATCATTTGTAGGTCTTTGATAAATCACTAGACAATAGATTAATTTGTCCTTTCGTTCTTAATTTATTTATTTTATTTAACAGACAGAATTCAGTTGCCCTTTTTAGGTCAAAAAATTATTTGATTAATGAGATTTAGGCTGTCAAGCCAAGTACTGAGGCACTTTCGGCCAATAAGACAGTTGAAAGGGAGAGTTGGAGTGATTGGACAGCAAGATAAAGCGATCCAGAAAATGAAGATGAAGTGCAAGGATCTAAATTGAAACTGTGAAAACCCCCCAGTTGTGCTAAGAGGGACTGGTTAGAGAGGTTGGACAGCAAAATTGAAATAAAGTGGGAAGGGAAATAAAGTAAAATGCTAAACAGTGGGCGCAGCTAGGGTTCGAAGGAAGGCTGCAAACACTCTTTAGTAATGCCGACAGTGCACCATGTAAGGCACTGACTCCTGCGGGGATCATGTAAAAAAAGAACGTCAATATAGGCTATTGACATCACTAAAATTGTGGCGGATAGAATGGGAAACCTGAAAATTGTTTATTTAAAAGTGAGCCTGCATGTTTATGTAATCAGTACATTTAGAATATGCATTTAAGAATGCAGTACAGTAATATCTGGATAAAAGGGACAGTCACCACAGTAATACCTGGATAAAAGGAACAGACAGAACAGTAATACCTGGATAAAAAGGACAGTCACCACAATAATGTCTGTTACTTCACCCACGACTTTTCAAAGGGTGAACGTTTGCATGAAAAAAATAGAACTGTCAGACAGACCGTCAACACAACACAACCCCCTCTTCCTTCTCCCTCCCCTCCCATTCCCTCTCCCACTTACCTCCCCCTACATGTAGACTGTCATTCAGAGTTTTCCTGGGTTGGTCAGCTAGTATGTTTGTATGGTCATATATATATATATATGTTTATATATATATATATATATATATGTGTGTGTGTGTGTGTGTGTGTACACGACACTGAATTTTGTCTACTGAAAATGACACAAATGATTAACAAGAGTGACTTCTGACATCTCTCTCTTCCAA
>NC_089788.1:63382719-63450219 GCF_040412425.1 Macrobrachium rosenbergii | reverse complement strand
TGGGAAAAAGGAAGTTGTTTTGTTAAAGTATATGGGAATTAACAGAGCAGATGATGGTCTGAGAAGAGAAGAGGTAAGTCACAGAATAGGTGAAGCCAGGAAGGTAGCAGGGTTTGTGCAAAAGCTTGGTAAGAGACTTGAGTCGCTACACATATATAATGTGTGTGGGTGTGTCTGTGTGTATGTATCTCAGCACGTTTGTGTGTGCACATCAATACTAGATTAATTATTAATGGTGTGCTGCTTCCCTGACTTGCATGTAAATACTACATGCCCATAAGTAGATCTTACAACTCTATGTCAACTTATGTAACATATACGGCACTGTCATATATGTGTGTTGTGTATTTTAGCACCTCATACGATGAATATTTATTGGGCTTTGAGGTCCTCCAATTCCTGAGTTTTAAAGAATAAACACCTCCTACACAAGGCTTAGGCAAAATCCCACTGGGATAAACAGGTTCTCCTTTTTCGAAAGTTGGCCTCTTTCTTATTTGTGATTGCTGCTGTGGGCATAATGACTCATTTGTAATTCATATTCGCATGTCATGAGAAATAGCTAGTGATTGTTTATTCTGTTTTTCTTTTTTTCACGGGAGAGTTAAACATGGAGTCGATTAGAGAAAAGGTGAAGTCGTTTGCATGGAACTACGTAGCTATTTGGTTGATGTTCAGGTATGTTTGCTGGCAGGTGGAATATTGCTAACATTTCATTTCTTGCTATCACATGAAGAACGATGTTTATCTTCATCCAACCCGTATCAAAGGTGAACTTAGTAAATTGTGTATGTTGGTTGCAAAAATTACTTTGCTTGTGCATGTGGTTGCCACTCGTGGAGTGAGGAAACCGAGATCTAAAGAAATGTTTTAGAGGTAGTAGCTCAGTTATTTTATCACGCCTGCTTATCTGCTATGAAATCAAGCTTCAACCCGACATCACATTAGCCAGTTATGAAACATTCACTGGTAACACTGATAAAACAAAACAAAAATTCTTGTCTCTTCATCAAGCAGAGGGTGAGGATACAGTGTTTTTTTATACTGGTCTGTACCAGCTAGTTCGTCACGTGGATAAAGAGACTTTCGTGAATAGTGGCTACTGATAAAAAAAAATGCACGCAAATAACATTATGAATGGTATATACTAAAATTATGGAGAAAATATGCAAGGCAAGATGGGTTTGGCCATAAAGATAAAACTAGCATGAACCGCATCTGTTGCCATCTTTTAACTACTGAATAAATCTTGAGTAAATTCCCCATTAGCTTTAACTAATTCATTTACACACACACACACACACACACACACATATATATATATATATATATATATATATATATATATATATATATATATATATATATATATAGATAGATAGATAGATAGATAGATAGATATATATATATATATATATATATATATATATATATATAAAGATATATGCTATATATATGTATATATATAGATATGTATAGTTATATATATATATATATGTTATGTATGTATGTATGTATACCTACATATACAGTACACTCACACTCAAATACAAAGAGGCATAAAGTGCAAAAATGTCACCCACTGTTTATGACGAATTGTTAAAAAAAAATTTACATTTTATTATCATAAAAGCATTAAATTCGTATGTGCTATTTATCCCGGGAACTTTACTGATAGACCTGTTCAAGTAAATAAAGTCTTATGGGAAGATAATGGAAATTTGTGTTGTGTTAGGTTAAATAAGCCGCTGTCTTTTACAGCTTTTCTACAAGCGAATTGTTGAGAAAACTAATGATAAGATAGCTTTTGAATGAAGTGGCGTTGCACAGGCATTGGGGTAGGTTTAGCATCCAACAATTCAAATGGGATCGTATTTTTCTTTGGACTAATTGTCATTGTTTTTTAATTTCATGTTTTATTGTACTTAGAAAAATGCCTAACTTAGAATATAATCAAGATAACCTAGAGTGACAATTTGGAATGTTTCTGGTGTAACTTTATCATGTTTAGAGGTAACTGAAATTTCGTATTACATTCTGCAGACAAATAAGTAATCATTAATGTGGAATCATGTTTTTTATAATTACAATTTTTTCAAGCGTTTATGTTGGAATCACACGTGGCATTCACTTTAGAACGATACCCAGCTCGCACACCGGAAGCGCAGCCATTGTTTGATTTGAGATCGAAAATACACTTTTTTTTCACTGTTTCAGAATTAAATTATGCGTTCAGTTTGTAAATCATGCAGCGCTCAGTTTTGTAAAACATTCCATGCTCATTTCGGCCACCGAATTCGGATCACAGTTTAGCTAAAAAAAAAAAAGTAATAATAAAATAGAAAATAGTTATCCTTTTTTATATATTTCTCCATCCAGTGCATTAGTCATACCCCTGATGCGATTCGGGTAAATGCACCGAATATTGGTAGAATTTAAATCCGAACAAAATG
Source organism: Macrobrachium rosenbergii (assembly GCF_040412425.1). Taxonomy (NCBI): domain Eukaryota; kingdom Metazoa; phylum Arthropoda; class Malacostraca; order Decapoda; family Palaemonidae; genus Macrobrachium; species Macrobrachium rosenbergii. The sequence continues at coordinate 63,447,766 of NC_089788.1, read as the reverse complement.
TCGCGAGTTCGGGCCATTTTTCTCTCTTGAAAATGCTCTCTTTTTTCTCTCTCTCTCTTTTGATAGATCGTTATATTTTTAGTTTGGCTTACCTCTCTCTCTCTCTCTCTCTCTCTCTCTCTCTCTCTCTCTCTCTATTTTGATAGATCGTTATATTTTTGGTTTGGTTTACCTCTTTCTCTCTCTCTCTCTCTCTCTCTCTCTCTCTCTTTTGATAGGTCGTTACATTTTTAGTATGGTTTACGCCCCCGTCTCTCTCTCTCTCTCTCTCTCTCTCTCTCTCTCTCTCTCTCTCTCTCTCTTCAGATAGACCGTTAGTTACATTTTTATTACATGCTTTTATTTAACTTGACTCCTGCATCTGTCTGTCCTCAAATCTTGTAACTCAATTTTCGACCTGTTCCCTTCGTCCGATGGACTTGAAATTTGTATAGTTACTCAGTCCCGGTGACAATACAACCTTACATGATCAGTGCAGTAGGTCAGCAGTGACCTCTAGTGACTCTACAGTGACCTCTCCCAGTATCTCAGGACTTGTATGAAACACTTCGGATTTTTCACAACTTCTTTGACTCGGTAGAATCTATCTTCTATATAACCCCTCCCCCTTCCCCCTCCCCAGCACACGATCAAGTGTTAATTTAGCTGTGTCCTCCACCTCCCAAATTCCTCTTCCCTCCCAAATTCCTCTTCCCTCCCCCTCCCTCTTCCCTCTTCCATCCACTTCCCCCACCCATCCCCCCTCCCCTTCCGGAGCACACGATCAAGTGTTCATTTAGCTGTGTCCTCCCCCTCCTCTTCCCTCTTCCATCCCCCTTCCCCCTCCCTTCCTCCCCTTCCCCTTCCGGTGCAAAGGATTAAGTATTAATTCAGCTGTGTCCTCCTCCCCTTCCCTCTTCCATCCCCTCCGTCTTCCCTCTTCCCCTCTCCTCGCCCTTCCCCTCCCCCTCCCCCTTCCAGAGCACACGATCAAGTGTTAATTTAGCTGTATCTTCCCAACCCCTTCTCTCTTCCCACCCTCTCCCCCTCCCCCTTCCTCTTCCCTCCTCCCCCCTCCAGAGCCCACGATCAAGTGTTAATTTAGTTGTGTCCTCCCCTCCCCTTCCATCTTCCATCCGCCTCCACTTCCACCTTCCTTTCCCCGCCTCTCCCCCCTCCCCTCCCCCTTCTGTCTCCCATCCCCTCTTTTCCCCCTTTCCCTCCCTTCCCCTCCCCCCTCCCCTTCCAGAGAACACGGTCAAGTGTTAATTTAGCTATGTCTTCCCCTTCCCTCTTCCTTCCTCTTCCATATTCCATCTCCTCCACCTCCCCATCCCCCGCCCCTCCCCCCTCCCTCCCCTTCACCCTCCTCTTTCACCTCCATCTCCTTCCCATTTTCCTCCCCTCCCCCTTCCCCCCTCTCCTCTTTGCTTTTCCTCCCCTCACCTTCCACCTTCCCTCCCTCTCCCCTCCCCCTCCCCTTTTCTCTTCCATCCCCTCCCCACCCATTTCCCCTTCCCCTCGTCTCCCTACTCCCCTCCCCTTCCTTATTCACTCCCTTTCCCCTTCCCCCTCCCCTTCCCCCTTCCTCACCCTCCCCGTAAACGGATATCAGTTGCGTTAACTACAATCATAAATCATAAATCCGTTACAGTTTCTATCCCCTCCCCTTCCCCCTCCCCTCTCATTTCCCTTCCTCTCACCTTCCTACTCCCCCTCCCCATTCCCTCTTCCCTCCTTTCCCCCTCCTCTTTCCCTTCCCCTTCCCCCACCATCCCTCGTAAACGGATATCAGTTTCTTTAACTACAACCATAAATCGATTACAATTTCTGTCAAAACTAAAAGGTATAGAATAAAAAATATTAGAACAAATTTTACAGACATGCTTTTGGTAAAATGCGCTAAAAAGTAAAAAATAATTTTTGAATCACACCAAAGATAAAAGCGTGGGCCCCAAACATGGAAGGAAATGCAACAAGAAAAGAAACAGATTTTTTATTTATTGCAGCAATTCCTTCCATGTTTGGTGGCCACGCTTTTACTTTTTTAGACATGATTACTAGTAAGAAAATCCTAGTGTGTCTCAAAAATTTATTTTTTACCTTTAGTGCATTTAATAAAGGCATGTCTATAGAAAAATTTTTATACATTTTTATTGGTATGGTTTACCTCTCTCTCTCTCTCTCTCTCTCTCTCTCTCTCTCTCTCTCTCTCTCTCTCTCTCTCTCTCTCTCTCTCTCTCTCTCCATTTTGAGCTTAAATTTTTAGTATGGTAAAACTTGCGGAAATAGATAGGATAGATTAAATGTTTTAGGTATGGTTTCTCCGATAGATAGATAGATAGAGGGAATGGTTTCCCGATAGATAGATAGATAGATAGATAGAGATAGATAGATAGACCATGAATAATAGACAAAATCGTGCTAAATTTAGAATTATGGTTTAAAAATTATGGACTAACTTTATGTCATAGAGGAAATTCTCTCTCTCTCCTTGCCTTCGTTACATTTTTAGTATGGTTTAACAGTCTCTCTCTCTGCCTCGCCCTAGACTCTCTCTAAATCTAATGTTATATTATCATGGTTTATACGATAAATAAATAGATCGTTAACATTTTTAGTGAATTATCTTCATCTCTATCTTGAAACAATCTCTCTCTCTCCTTCGGAAGAAGAAAAAGAAGATGAAGGGTAGGAGGAATAAACTGATGATAAAGAGATGTTACATTTTTAGTAGTAATTTAACTCTCTGTCTTTTCTCTCTCTCTCTAAAATATTTTCATTCAGTTTCTCTTGATCAAGTTACATTTTTGATGAGTTTAGGATTGAACATACCCTCTCTTCTCTCTCTCTCTCTCTGCCTTTGAATAGATATATCGTTCATTTTAATTAATTAGCTTCTGAACTTAATGCTCTTGATGAACCTAGTGGCATTATTAGAAAAAACAGCTCTCTACAGCATTGTCGCTCAAATATTTTGTGAATTTCTCTCAAAATGAATTCTCGTGATTAACTCTGGAAATACGAATTTACTCGTTAATTTGTATAGATGATGTTGAAGGTAAACGATTTCATTTTAATGAATTAAGATAATGGTTGAAGGAAGAAATTCCTAGTCCTGCAAAAGTGAGTCCTCTTGAATTAATATATAGAGAGACCTCTTAAGAGAGAGTTAAGAAAAAGAGAGAGAGAGAGAGAGAGAGAGAGAGAGAGAGAGAGAGCATAGAAAAATAATAAGACAAACCGATAACTAAATCATATGAGAATATAAGAAAAATTATGGGACTTTTATGTCATAGAGGAAATTAGGAATCGTTCCTTGCCTTCCTTGAAAAGTGAAATGGGTACCAGTGCTGAGAAAGGCTGCCTCGCCCTAGACGACAGCAAATCCTAACGTGGAGTATATTATCACTAGGTTAATATACGAAAATAATGACACGGAGATAACTTCATAACTGAAGTAAATAAGGGAAGAATTTCTTACATGTAAATATCTTGAAACAATAAGGAAAAATCCTTCGGAAGAAGAAAAAGAAGATGAAGGGTAGGAGGAATAAACTGATAGAATATAAAAGAGATGAAAAAATGTTCATCAGTAGTAATCTTAACCTCATGTCTTTTCTCATCAACTTGAATAAAATATTTTCATTCAGTTTCTGGGATTAAGATTCAAGTCAGACAGATGATGAGTTCTCAGGAATGAACATACCCCACGTTAATTTGGAAAGTAAATACTTGCCTTCTCGTGAACGAACACAAAGCTCATTTAATTAATTAGCTTGTGAACTTAATGCACGATGAACCTAATTGGCTAATTATCAAAGAAAAACAGCTCTTAGAGCATAGTCGCTCAAATATTTTGTGAATTTCACGTCAAAAATGAATTCTCGTGATTAACTTTACATTTCTATTTACTCGTTAATTTGTATAGATGATACCTGGGTAAACGATTTAGCTAATTATTAAGACAGAAGAGGATTCCTAGTGATGCAAAATGAGTCCTCTTGAATTAATATATAGCTCATTTAACCTCTTAATATATGAAGTTAACTAAAAAAATAAGGAACTAATTAACAGAATGGCATTCATTTCCCCTTGCAAAAGACAATACTTTGAAAAGGTAAATAGCTACAGAGCATTCTTATCCTCGCAAAATGACTCCACATGAATGAACTTACAACTAATTCAACTCGCTACTTCGTCTAGTTGACGCCGGAGCAAACGAATTAGCTAATAATTAAAAAAAAAAAAAAAAAAAAAAAGCCTAACCTTTCGTCGACGTCTCATCAGCTACTCTGTTATTCAGTCGAGACGAACCTCTCCCGCCAACCAAGACAAAACTGAACGCATCTCCGGATGAATATTTGAGAGGCAATCTCCCGAGTACAAAGGCGAATTAGGAAGTGAACTTTAAGCAATAATAACAAAGTCCTGACAGGGGTTCATCGAACATTTACGCCCGTTTGAAGGTCACACGGGCCTGGCCGGGGTGATGGTCACCTTTTTTTTTTTTTTTTTTTTTGCCACAGCCTCTCCAGGTGTAGAGGGTGTCTGTCTGTTTGTCGGATGTTTGCTGTCGTGGTGATCGTGCTGCTTGTTGCGACGCCATATTTTGGTATCCAGTCAATCAGTGTCTCGTGTGTGTGTTTTTTTTTTTATCTCGAGAGGAATTATTTCCGTGTTTAGTCGCTGTTTTTTATTTGTTGAGATAATGTAGGCCATGACTGTTGTAATATTCTCGATTTTGAGGTTGATGTTGGTTAATGCTAACAAGGTAGTTATTGATGTTCTATTGTAGCAGTAGTAAGGATTATATTAGTAGTGATGTAGTGATGCTGACTGTAATGAATTTACATAAACCCTTGGGTACGATAACGGATAGCAAATGTATCGAAATAATACTGTAGCATCTGGAGTACATTCTTTAAAAAGAAAAATATTAAATATATAGTAGTAGATATGACTATGATTACATAGCATTGCTAATGATTTACATTTTAAGTGCTATGCTGAAGAAATTTTATTATACTGATTGTACTACATTTGAAAAAGATCTTATTTACACACACTCATAAACACACTTGCTTATTCAAAATAGAATTTAGCAGGCAACTTAATTAAGATAAATTTAAATTAGGCATTGAGATTTTGGTGTGTATGTATGAGCATATTCATAATGTAGCTTTCTCTCGTGTTTCTTTTTCATGTCTTTATGTACATGTGCACATGTGCTAGTGTGTGGGTTCAGGAAACACAGTACTTTCCAATGTGTTGCAGACACTACGGAAACATTAGTTAGAAAGCGTTCAGCCAATGATATATTTGAAGTTGCGTAAATTCTTTATCGTCATTTTATCAGAAAAGTGCTTGCTTGCGCACACACACACAAACACACACGCGCGCGCGCACACACACATCATATTCCAGAAAATAATCATAGCGCTCTCTTTCTTTGTGGAAGACCGACATATGTAAACTTTCAAAAGAGAAACTGAAAAAAATTACATTTTAAACCCATGCAAATGCACACACACACACACACACACATCCGCATTACAATTCTTCCTTCTCCTCTTGAAGACTGATGTGTTAAAAGATACAGGAATACATCCCGGTGATCTTTAGCGAAACGGAAGTCCGACAAAGTATCGCATTTGAGCGCATTTTAATGTCAGCATTATTCAGGTGACGTCAAAAGTTACTTGTCGTATGCAGGTAGAATTAAACAGTTGTTTTCATTCGTATTGTTGTATTTGTTTTATTTAGTTTTATATCCTAATGTTAAATCATAATTATGCAGGATTGTATTCATTATCATCATCGTCTCCAACACATACGACGCTGAGGCCCTCTGTGAAATTCCAGCACTTGTGTCTTATGTGGGTTTTGTTGGGTTTTATCTTCCACGAATCTCCACTCGGCTCCAGCCTCCCTCTCGCGGTCCTTATGCAAGTAGGTTTTGGTCTTGCAGGTCTTATGGGGCTCACAGGCTCCTTTTCATCAATATCTCATCTACTTATGGAACTTAGGTGATTCAAGTTATGACATCTTTCTCGCTCTTTCCTTCTATCTGACTCCTAGTAATCTCCTTGAAGTTTTAGTCTTACATAGGCAAAATCATTCAGGCATAATTTCATGCCATACCACGATTCATGTCCTTATAGATCGTACTATTATCTCAATCTATAATATTACTTTCCATTGCTTTTCAGTGTATTTGATTTCCAATTCATATTCAGTGGTTGATTTGCCTTCTTTTAGTCTTTCACGAAATGTCAACTGAAGGGAACCTCTACTGGATACTCTTGTTCCAATATATTTGAAAGATTCAAACTCATTAATCCTTTCACCATCTGTTATTTCATCCCTCTGTTCATACTGTGTCCTCATTACTTCTTTTTCTTAAATTTGAGTCCCTCTCTCCAGTTATATGATGCATTCTGTTTAATCGAGCCTTGAAAAATGTTGTGGTGTTTTGCTGATTAAATAGTTTCTAAACAAGTATTCTTATGTCAGTATTTGTATTTCATAATTTATCAATCTTCATTAACAACAATGGTTTTGATTATTTTTAATATTATTTCTTTCTCGTTTGTATGTCCGCTTCTGCTGTTAAACTCATTTTTGTATTGTGAGGTCATGCACATGCTGGAAAGGCCAGGCTTAAACATCACAAAAACGTCTTTATTGTTTAATTTGTTTAATTTTTTTTAGGCAACTGGTATAGGGTAGGCCAGTCATGTTCGTGAAGCCACGACACTCAGGCTAATGGACGGAGATGATCAGGCAGTTTGCTAATTACAAGCAAATGTCTCCTAATGGTTCTTACCTGTGCTGCGCACGTGGATTTTAGTCTACTCGGGCATGCCAGTAACTCAATACTTGTGTGTTAGTATGTGTTAGAAATGCGTTTGTTTGTCAGTCATTGTATATTGTTCTTGTTTATGTCTCTGCGTCATGCAGTGTCTCCTTGCGGTTTTCTGCGTGCTTGTGTGTGCGTGTGTTTGTTTGTTTGTTGGAGTGTGTATCAGTAGTTCGTTAAGTTTTGTTCATGTGTAATACTTCATATCATTTGATCTTAGAATGCTAATGTCCCTTTGCTTAGGTGTTTGTGCAAGTGTAATTTTATTGTCTGCGTTTCTTGATTGAATGGAGATTTTGTATGCGCATGCGTGTGTGCAATTCTTCTACCTCTTTAGATGAAATCGAATAAGTGTATGTGTGTGTGCGTGTTTAAACGAATCCGATTTATTGTACTTGCTTGTGTTTGCTGGGTTCACTACATAGTTGTGTGTTTGTCTTTTGTCTATTTTGGGGGTGGGGGCGGGTGGAGGAATTATGAAGGAACATCTGGCCCTTCATGAAGTGTGGAGAGGGGTAGAAGGGCATGCTTTTGTATTTTTTGACAATTTTTTATAGGGTTTATCCAAAGCCGATTTGATTCATGTTAATGCAAGTTGGGGGACCGGCTGGAATTCATTCCATGTGTGGTAGAGGCTGCTCTTGTTATGTTGTTTTTCTTTCTGTGGTGGCAGTAGTAATAGTAGGCGATTGGAAGTTCACCACAACCAAGGGGCAATATTTCAACACTACGTAGACAACCACGACCGTAAGCCGACACTAGAATTATTAGAAAGCACAGAGATCGTGCATAAAGAAGCCCTGTTCCGCAGATTGCAAGTAGCAGAAGCCTTGAATATAAATCAACAACAGTCTGCGGTAAATACTCAAAGGAACACGGACTTCATCCTCCCTTCTTCAAGGAAACCACAGGACGTCCGTGAGAATCCGAAGGGAGACACGAGCGAGAGAATACCCCAGGACACGACTACCGACAATGAGGCAAATGAAGACTGTCGGCCAGAGACGGGAATCACGTGCTTGCCCATGCCCTTGTCTGCAAGCCGCGGCACAGGACGAGTCGTACGGAGCGCCAAGAATGCCCATGCTGCCGCCCAGACAGCCAGTGAGAGAATGAGACCCGCCGACCCATAGAAATTCAGCACCCCCATGACGTCATGTTTGAAATTCAAACGTCCGCACGCAGCAAAAAGAACCTTGTATGTCGATTTATAATCCAGTTCCGATGACGCCGCCGAGAGAGTTGGAGAAACGGTCCGTCGACTACAAAAAGAAAAAGAAGTAAATGTAAAGACTATCGAATATTTTTCCTTATCCTTGAGAAGGTTGCCAGAAGAGAAAAAGAAGTATAGAGTGATTCAAAGTCTTGATAAGAAGATGGTATCTGCGAACAGTGCCATTGACTTAGAATAGAAACTGCATGAGAGAAAATATGCCCAAATAGCGTATTTGTATATTCATATGCATATAGCATATAAATATATAAACATGTAATAGCTTCAAATGTACGTTTGCAAAAATAGATGTTTTTGAACGCATGCGTGTATAACTTATATAGAGTCCGAAGTGCTCAACCTGTCTTACCTAACCGAGAGTTAACATAATTTAGGAACTGAAGCTTTAAGGCACAACAGTGTAGACTAACCAAGCAATCAAGCATTAGACCGCTTTCAGAAAGACTGAAGAATATAGAAGTTGTAGAAAATGAAAGCAAGGAGAGAATTCTAAGGCAAGGTGCAAAATAGTTCTCTGAGAAAAAGGAGGCATTTTATCCATTCCAGTAGGAAAAAATGAACACTGTTCAAGTTCAGTTCTGTCGGGAAAGGAAACCCAAGGAGCGACCATCGCCAGTACGAGATAAGTGTACCAGTCAGGGTCGGTAAGGCCTTTAAACAGCTTTATATGCTGTGATGAGGATAGTACCTTACGACATCGGAAAAATTCTCTCGTTTTTAAAAGCAGATGCTGCCACCAGGTACTTTTATAATTGGGTCATTACAACGCTCAGTTCGATTAGTGTTTATGAAATACATATTGGTCTTCCTCATTTTGAATATGTCAGTTAACTTGATTGTTATTGATATTGTTATTTCATATTTATACTATTTATCGTAATATTAGTAACGTCATTACTGTAACAGTAATGATGGCTACTTTCATTGTTGGTTTGATCCCATCCTTTTGTCTCATGGCGATATAATAAGAGTTTTTCAATGGTGTTTATCCAATGGAATCAATTAAGGTGATGAATTTGACAGACGCCTAATGACATTACACTGATGGGTTGTCTCTTTGGCCTTCATTGTACATCTGGCAACACTGACGGCCGTCGTTCATACATCAATTAAGTGTCAGACGAACATTTGGGCCATTAACTCTGCGATAGATTTAGATATATATTGTAATAATGTCAGCGTATCAAATAAGGTTCACATTCCAACATTGTTTTGGAGTTTTGAGGGTACGAACTCCAAGGGAAGTCCATTTATTTATGAGTGATCAGTTGTTTTAGCTAATTTTCAGCTTTTGTATGAAGATATATATATATATATATATATATATATATATATATATATATACACATATATACAGTATATACTGTATATATATATATATATATATATATATATATATATATATATATATATATATGTGTGTGTGTGTGTGTGTGTGTGTGTGTGTGTATAGTGACATGAAGAAACCTGACAAAGTGTTAAATAACTTATATGAAAAACAGATTTTACCAAATAGATTTTAATATTTAACAATAGACTTACGGATGTTCACATACATACACGCATACACGCACACATATATTATACATATATGTGTATGTATGTATGTATATATATACATAAGCTCATTGATACCGTAGAGAGAGAGAGAGAGAGAGAGAGAGAGGCGGGGGAGAGGGAGTAGCTTTTGTGATAGGTAAAAGAGAGAGAGAGAGAAAGTTCTGACCCAGTCACCGTGTGATCCCGCTGCACTTTAAAACCAAATCCAATGAAGTAAAGAGTCAAAGGAAATAATCAAGAACAAAGAGGGAAGTGAAGAAAAAGGAAAAGTTCTAAACATAAGGAAGATCAGTTTTCTTGTTCTCTCAAATGTCCCGCCTCTAAAAAAAATGCATCGAAGTTTTCACACCGTTGAAGATGGCGGATTTTTTTTTTTTTTTTGAGCACCAAACGAAAACCTGTTTTTTCTTTTTTTGTTTCTCTCCTGTTCCTTTGGTTTTCCGAGAAGGGTTTGAGAATTTTTGCTGGAGTCGATTGGACGCGTAGGATAAGAAGGATGCGTAGGAGGCTGTGGGAATTTCAAAGGAAGGGAAGTGATTAGGATATATAAGGTTGGGCGGGTGTGTTTCTATTACGTATCTTATTCATGAAATGCTAACATGGTTAATTTGAGCATGTGGCCTCGACTTTGTTCTTTCTGTCAGTCAGGTTATGTAATGGTGGGTGTGGGCAGTGTTGGGAAGGGTGACCATCAAACAAAGGCAGACACCGTCGGCTCATAAGTTACTGAAACTCTCATTGGGCAGGGTGTGGGGATGGCAACCTCACACTGTAAACATATGCAGGAATTCAGAAGAGTTACGCATTCGGGTATGTCTCCTGTTAGAGAAAATTGTATGATAAATTCTATATATGTATTATATGTATATATATATATATATATATATATATATATATATATATATATATATATATATACTGTGTATATATATATTTATTCATATATATATATACATGATTGTATGTATATATTTATTTGTATACACACACTGTATATAAATATATACACATAAACATACATATATATATAAACAATATGTGTGTGCATGCATGTATATATATATATATATATATATATATATATATATATATATATATATATATATATATATATATATATATGTGTGTGTGTGTGTGTGTGTGTGTGTGTGTGTGTGTGTAATGTGTTCACTTGTATTTAGCCTACAGAATTGTTACATATGCCGATTTTGTATTTATTCATTGTTACTGTTGATGCAGCGATTCATTTGATTCTTCTCTTTGCTTGATTGATGCCATAAGGTCAGTCTAATTCTGGTGAAATCTTGGTTTTCGATTCAGTAGATTTGTGGTTCGCCATTTCTTCGACTTTCAGGTTGAAAAGGATATCAAAAAATGTTTCAGGGACTCTTCGTATTTCTGTTCTCAGGGGCAGACTCTGTAGGAAGGGTATTGTCTTCGTAACAGGCATTATTGTGGATGATTTTCTGAAAGTAGTTCGCGTACCAAACATATATTTATATTCGTATTGTTTCGTGATCTGCGTAAATGAATGTCTTCTTTTCAGCTTGGTTTTAGTATATTTCCATGAAGTTGAAAAAATAAAAAAAAATATTGGTAGTGCTGCATTGTCCAATAATTGTGAAGTCAGCAGGTAGTGGTATACGTAATGATATTTTTTTTTCCTTTTTCTTTTGACTTTTTTTCATTCCTACTTGTTTCAGAAATCACGTGACCCACCTTTGTTCAAAAGAGGGATTCTCGCATCATTTTAATATTGGACAACTTAAACATATCCATTATATCCTCATAAAGAAAAAATACTATACTATTATACTGTATACTATTCGCACACCATACGTCTTAATCTCCCTAGGTGTCGAAACCGTCCCTTGCTCCATACTCTCACTTTTTTTATCCAGGAATTTCCGTGTCTTTCTCCCCTTCATCTTCCTAATACCTCTGAAGTTTACTCTTTTCACCAACGTCTCATTTTTTATTCTTTCCACGGGACTGAGCCATCTCAAAGGACTGTGATCCATCCTTTCATCTGTGCTTACCTTTTTATTACTATTACGTATCTCATTTCTCGCCCTTATTTCTACACATGCCACCCATACTGTGCAGACAGTTTTTCTTTACATATTCAACAATTTTGACTTCCATAGACACTTTGAGAATCCCTGTATTATCCACATGCTCACACACACACGCATACACACACACACACACACACACACACACACACACACACACACATATATATATATATATATATATATATATATATATATATATATATATATATATATATATATATATATATATATATACTGTGTGGGTATGTATGTATGTATATATATATATATATATATATATATATATATATATATATATATATATATATATATATATATATATACACACACACACGCATTACATACTAGTACCCACAGGATCCCAGGTGACACTATCACCTATTATTCTCCCAGGGGTTGTTCAAGGTGGGGTTGTTCAAAGTATGTGCCCAAGCCATTTCCATCTCCCTTTCGTCATTGTCTCATCCACGTATGGAACATAAAACAATTTAACTAATGGTTTCTAACACTGTCATGCCTTTTGACGCCTAATATTTTCCTTGAAACTTTATTCTAACGCCGACAAAGTCTTTTAGATCCAGTTTCATTGCTATGCTATGATTCATCTCCGCACACCAGTACAGATGGTACTAAGTTTATCTATAATCTTACTCTCCAATGCTTTTCTTTGCAATTGATTTCCTAATCTTGTTCAGCCTGTCCATCGTTTGAACAAGCCTTTTTAGTCTTTCACTAAATTACAGCTCAAACAAAACGTATGTTATGTATCCTTTTTCCTAAATATTTGAAAGGCAACCTCATTAATCCTTTCTCCACCTATTGTTCTTTCATCCCTTCGTGCACACTCTGCCCTCATTACTTTTGTTTTCCTTCTGTTTATTTTGAGTCCCCTGCCTCTTGATATAAAATGCATTCCATTAACCAGGCTTTGTAAATATTGCGGTGTTTTGCCGATTGAAGTTTGTAATTAACTATTTTTCATGTCAGTATTTGTATGCTGTGATCTGTCGTCTTTAATATAAATAAATAGCTGTTATTAATATTATAATTATTATGACTTCATCATGTTAATTCGTGTGACGGGTTAATTAGGATACAGACGTTCATTATTATTATTATTATTATTATTATTATTATTATTATTATTATTATTATTATTATTATTATAAATTTGTAGTAGTAGTATAAATTTTTTTCGTGACGGAGGACCGTATGTACTCGTTTATCATTGTTATGATTGTTACTTTTATTGTTATTTCTCATTTAGACATACTAGATAGGTACACATTTTCTAATCGTTCTCCTGTTCGCTTCTGCTATACTGATGTCTGTTTCGTGAGGTGATGCACCTCCTGGGAAGGCCTGGTTTAAACCTCGCAAAGAAGCCTTTAGTGTTTTTTTGGGGGGGTGGGAGGGAGGCGGGTGGAGGCAGCGGTAGAAAGTATTCCAGTCACGTTCTTGAAGCCATGACACTCAGGCTAATGGACGGAGATAATTGGGCAGTTTGCTAATTACAAGTAAATGCCTCCTAATGATTCTTACCTGTGCTGCACACGTGTATTTTAGTCTCCTCGTGCATGCGGGTAACTCAGTCCTTGTGTGTTAGCATGTGTTAGAAATGCGTTTGTTCGTCAGTCATTGTATGTTCTGAACTTCAGTGTCTGTGTTTGTTTTTACGTCCCTGTGATAATGTTTCGTCTTAGCGTCATGCACTGTCTCCTTGTGCATGTGGTTGCACGACATGCAGTGTCTCTTTGTGCATGTGGTTGTCTGCGTGCTTGTGTGTGTGTGAGTTTGTGTGTCTGTATTTCGATATGTTTTACTCATGCAGAGAATGTCGTGCAATGGGAACTTCAGAAGTTCAAGCGAAGATGCAATGCATTACTACCCTAATACTGTTATCCTTGAATTTTAATACGTTTTTATCTATTTATTGGGTTTTTTCTTTTTTAGTAGATGGGATATCTTCTTTCTGTATTTCCCTGTAATTCCTCTTACTTTTTCCTGAAGGACACCATATTCTTTGGAAGCTTGAATTTCAAGTCAGTGGCCCCTGTGGGCTTGTTCCATATGAATATCTTTCATCTACTAAATAATAATAATAATAATAATAATAATAATAATAATAATAATAATAATAATAATAATAATAATAATACTTCATAGCATTCCATTTGATCTCAGTATGCCTGTGACTCTTTGTATAGGTGTGGGTGCAAGCGTAATCGTAATATCTATTTTTGTTTGAATGGATGTTTTGTATGCACATTCGCATATGCATTTCATAGTTCCTTTTAACTGAAGTTGAAGAAGCGTTTGTGTGGGTGTATGTCTGTTTGTAAATGAATCCGATTAATACTTGTGAGTGTTTGTCTGGGTTCCAATTGATAATTGTGTTTGTATGTGTTTGTCTTTTGTCTTTTTTGTTTCGTGGGATGAAGGCATTACAGAGGAAGATCTGGCCCTTCGTGGGGTGTGGAGAGGGGAAGAAGGGCATATTTTTGTTCTCTGGCAATTTTTGGGAAGGTTTATCCAAAGCCTATTTGATTCATGTTAATGCAAATTGGGGGATTAGCCGGAATTCATTCCGTGTGTTGAAGGGGCTGCTCTTTTTACGCTGTTTTTTTCTTAGGGGATAGTAGTAGGCAGTAAACGGTAGTAGTAATAGTAGTAGTGGTGGTAGTAGTGGTGACTGGATATACAGGCGTACTATATACAAACATTTCATTGCCTCACATTTATATTTGCAAATATTGATGTCTATGTAAGTATGCAGGTATATCTTTAGCACAGTCCGAAGTATGCAACCAGTCTTATCAGACTAAGGGTTAACAAAAAATAGACAAAAAGGCTTTAAAACAGTAGCGATGGGCAAAAGTATTCATGGAAAAATGAGACCGCTATTTATCCCTTTCCAGTAGGGAAATTTGCCATTGTTGAGACGTATTGCCCAAGGTTCAGTTCTGTATGCAAAGAGAACGCAAGGAGCGAGCACTGCAGATATGAGATTAGTTGCCATTCAGGGACGAATAAAGACTTTATACAGCTGTAATTACTGTGATGAGGAGAGTACCTAACGGCATCGGAAAAAGCAGATGCTGCCACTAGGTACATTTATAATTGGGTCATTGCAACGCTCAGTTCGATTAATGTTTATGAAATACATATTGCTGCAGCTCGTTTTGAATATGTCAGTTAATTTGAATGTCATTGCTTTTATTACTTCATATTTATAACTACTATTAAGCATAATATCACTAACGGCATAACTATAACATTAATGATGGCTACATTCATCGTTGGTTTTATTCCGTCCTTTTGCCTCATGGCGATATAATAGGAGTTTTTCCATTGGTGTTTATTCAATGGAATCAATTAAGGTGATGAATTTGACAGTCGCCTAATGACATTACACTGATGGGTTGTCTCTTTGGCCCTCTTTGTACATCTGGCAGCGCTGACGGCCGTCGTTCATACATCAGTTAAGTGTCAGACAAACATTGGGCCATTAACTCTGCAATAGATTTAGATATATATTGTAATAATGTCGGAGTGTCAAATAGGTTTCGCATTCCGGCATTGTTTAGGAGTTCTGAGGGCGCCGACTCCAACGGGAGTCCATTTATCTTGAAATGGTCAATTTTGAGTAAGTTTCAACTTTTGAATATATATATATGTATGTATATGCATATATATATTATGTGTAGGTGTGTGTGTGTATATATATATATTATTTATTTATTTATTTATTTATTTATTTATTTATTTATTTATTCATTCATTTATTTATTTATTTATTGTAACTCACATGAAGAAGCCTAACAAAAATTTAACTAAAGGAGATGAAAAATAGATTTTGCAAAAATATTTGAATAAATAATTATGGTTTCTCTCTCTCTCTCTCTCTCTCTCTCTCTCTCTCTCTCTCTCTCTCTCTCTCTCTCTCTCTCTCTCTCTCCTTATTTATTTACGAATTCATACATTATATATGTATATATATATACATGTTTACTCATATATACTGTAGAGAGAGAGAGAGAGAGAGAGAGACGTTCTGACTCAGCCACAGTGTGATCCCGTAGCACATGAAAACCAAATTCAGTAAAGAGCCAGAGGTGAAGAATAGAAAACAAGAAAAGTTCTAAACATGACGAAGATCAGGTATTGACTTGTTCTCTCAAATGTCCCACCTCTTCAAAAATGCATCGAAGTTTTTATACCATCGAAGATGGTGGATATTTTTTAGCACTAAACAGATTCCTGGTCTTTCTTCTTTTCATCTTCCTGATACTTTGGATTTTCGAGAAAGGTTTGGGAATTTTCTCCTGGAGTCGAATGGACGCGTAGGATGCGCAGGAGGCCGAGGGAAGCTCTTTGAAGGAGGAAGGATTGGGATATGTAAGGTTGTGTGGGTGTGTCTCTGTTGTGCATCCTATTCGTGAAAGGTTAACATTGTTAATTTGACCATGTGTCCTCCACTATGTCCTTTTGATCAATTAGGCTATGAAATGGTGAGTGTGGGCAGTTTTTGGTTGGGTGACCAGCAAGAAAAGGAAGAAACGGTTGGCACATAAATCCCTTGAACCCCCATTGGGCAGGGTGTAGGCTGGCAACATGACACCATGAACTTATGTAGACATTCAGAATG
The DNA here is from genome assembly GCF_040412425.1 of Macrobrachium rosenbergii. NCBI lineage: Eukaryota > Metazoa > Arthropoda > Malacostraca > Decapoda > Palaemonidae > Macrobrachium > Macrobrachium rosenbergii. Next base: position 63,431,405 of record NC_089788.1, on the reverse strand, counting down.
GTAACGCCTTCCGGAGCAGTCACCTATTAGGAGAAAAGGTATAGTATAAGAATATATATATATATATATATATATATATATATATATATATATATATATATATATATATATATATATATGAATTATAGGTCATCTTTGGAAAACTGTAATGAAACCAGTCACGAAAGGTGCTAGATTCTTCGTTTACTGCTTAAATATAGAGCCGTGTGCTTACCGTATCTAAAAATAGTGCAAGGATGTCGTGAAGTTAGGAGATAACTGTGGCCGGTAGAAATATGTAGCAGCTAAAGTGACCAATATATTGTATATGTGTGTGTGTTCGTGCGTGTAAATATATTTATCCAACAAAACGCCGTTTTATGTGCTGATTATGTTTTCCTTCATTGTCATCATTAGAGCTGTTAATCCGTCTCTTCGCTTGGTCCCTCAAGGCCATTCGAATTTGAACGAAAGCTTGGGTTTCGACTGCATAGCTTTAAGGTTTATTCTGGTAAATAGCAAAAAAAAATCTTACTGATCTTCACTCAGGCAGGGACAGACAGGGGATCCACTTCGCCATTTCTCCGACCTTCCCGTTGAAAGAAGATATCAAAAACTATTTCTGGGACTTTTTGTATCGCTGTCCTCCTTGGAGGAAATCGTTAGCCTTTCCTCTTGTTAAACCAAGTCAGATCTCGGAGGCAGACTTCCCTCTGCTCTGTATGAGGTCTTGTCGTAGTTACAGATATTATTTTGGATGATTTTCTGAGTTGTTCACGTACTAAACATGTATTTATATTGTTTCTTGATTTGCGTAAATTAATGTATTGTTTTCAGATTTATTTTTGTATATTTCCATTTTTCATTTTATAATATTAATAAAACTAATAACGGTAGTGCTGCCTTGTCCTAAAATCAGCTGGCAGTAATCTAGGTGATGATATTTTTTCCATGCTCTTTGACTTTTTCAACCCTATGTGCTCAGGAGATATCTTGACCCACCTTTGTTCAGAAAGTGATTCACTCATCGTTTATTATTGGATAATTCAAAGGTAACCATTTTATCCTCATAACTATACTGTACTATACTATACTATAAATAAAGTATATGCGGCGTAAGTATCGTGTACTATGTATATCTAGTGTTACTATGCCTTTCCCTTCAAAAGTAAAGTCAGGTTTTACATAATTTTGAAATTATATCGAACACTTACAGTACAATAAGTTGCTGTGCAGTTACTTGTGTAGGATTTTGCAGTAGTTAAATTGGATACGTGGATACACATTGTGTTTATATATATATATATATATATATATATATATATATATATATGTGTGTGTGTGTGTGTGTATATCATTTATGACCCCATATAAAAATGGGAACAAGTTGGGAAGAAGATATATATATATATATATATATATATATATATATATATATATATATATATATATATATATATATATATATATATATATATATATATATATATATATATATATATGTATATATATATATATATATATATATATATATATATATATATATATATATATATATGATGTCAGGCAGGGTGTGATCGAGACCACAGGTCTACCCCAAAGCCAAATCAAAAAGTCCTTCAAAGAAGGCATCGTGCTTACCCCAAACAAAAATGGGAAAAAGCACGTTAAAAGAAGAAGAAGAAAATATATATATATATATATATATATATATATATATATATATATATATATATATATATATATATATATATATATATATATATATATATATATATATATATATATATATATATATATATATACATATACATATACATATATGTTTAGTTGTATTCACATAGGAAAATGAAAGGTGTTTTTGTAAGATATGCCCAACAGTTTCGTCCTCCAATGGACCTCTTCTTGGACCATTTATTAAGGTCCTCAAGGCCATTAATAAAAGCTCCAAGAAGAGGTCCATTGAGGACGAAACTGTTGGGCATATCTCACAAAAACACCTTTCATTTCCTTATGTGGAATACAACTAAATAACGTATCTTCATGTCTAAGAAGATTACTAGTGATACATACATACATATATATATATATATATATATATATATATATATATATATATATATATATATATATATATATATATATATTTATATATATATATATATTATATATGTGTGTGTGTGTATTATTCATACACCATACGCCTTTCCTCCCCTAGGTGTTGAAACAGTCCCTTTCCCATACTTTCACTATTTTTTTTATCTAGCAACTTCTATATGTCTTTCTCCCCTTCATCTTCTTAATGCCTTCGACATGTACACTCTTTTCACCCGCCTATCATTTTTCATTCTTTCCACGTGTCTGAGCCATCTCAAAGCACCCTGATCCATCCTTTCACCTAGGCTTACCTTTTACTATTTTTATATACCTATTTCCTCATTTCTCGCTGTTATTTCCATACGCCACATACGTTATGCGGACGGTTCATCTTTATGTTTATAGACATATATTTAAATATGTATGTATATATATTAATATATATACATACATATATACTTATATATATACACATGTATATATATATATATATATATATATATATATATATATATATATATATCTACATGTATGTGTGTTGTATTTGCGTGTGTGTACGTATGCGTGTGAACATTTGCATACAGTATATCTATTTTCTGTGCAAGCAGACTCTCTCTCTCTCTCTCTCTCTCTCTCTCTCTCTCTCTCTCTCTCTCTCTCTCTCTCTCTCTCTCTCTCTCGTGTCAGACGAGACGGGATCGTGTTTCTGGGTTGTAACGAAATGTTTTATATCACCGCTTTGTAAAAGATGCTGGCAGTGTATGTATCGTGTTTCTGTGTATTGCAACACCGAGAGAGAGAGAGAGAGAGAGAGAGAGAGAGAGAGAGAGGCTCGAAAAGGGGAGACGATATAATACCTTAGGATAGTTTTAACAAATCCATTGCGCCATACTTAATCGTGTTTTATATTTCTCGCCGAAGATGAATTGGTCATCTCTTAAGATTTATTTCCTTATTATAAGGGAAGCTGAATAATGCGCGATACAAATCATCGAATTCACAGAGGAATTTAATTCTAGGAATTATGATTTTATTAATGCCAGGAGGAGGATGAGAGAGAGAGAGAGAGAGAGAGAGAGAGAGAGAGAGAGAGAGAGAGAGAGAGAAACGGACCGTTTAATCACAGTAATGTTATTCCTTTTTACTTTTGTTCATTACCTTAATTGTTTGCAAGCTTCTTTCGGAATTCGGAGATGATGAAATTGCTCTCACTTGTTACCCTGTTTTTTTATTACTGATTATTGTCTGGAGTCTTGGATAAAGATTTGCAGCTGATGTTTATATTTTCCGTGATGTTGTTGTTGATGCTGGTTTTTATCGGGATGTTGTAGTTGCTGGTTTTGCTTTGATATTTTTGTATTGTGATGGAGCTGCTGCTTTTTACGAGGTAGTTGTGATTCTGTATTTGCTGCTTTTGTATATGGTTGTAGTAGTTGTTTAAGGTTGTGATTGCTGTTTTTTGTGATTATGTAGTTGCTGCTTTGCATCAGATTTTCATAATTGCTCATTTTTTTTTCAAAAGTTGTAGATGCTCTTTTTGTTAGAAGGCTATCATTTTTTTTAATAACAAATTTTGTAGTTTCTTTATCGTTAATAAGTTTTACCAGCTGCTTTTCATTAGAAGAATGTATTTACTGATGTTTATTGGAGAGTTTTAGTTAATGTTACTTTATAAGGAGGTTAGACACACAGAGACGTATAAAAAATCATCATTTTCTGACAAATATCCGAATAGTTGCTTCTTTTTGTGAGGAAGTTTTGATAGGTGTTTTTTAGAAGTCTGTAGTTGCTGCTTAATCGTGCGAAGATTGTGGTTGCTGCTCTTTTAATTTTTTGTCCGTTCGCACTTTTCTGCCCGCCCTCAGATTTTAAAAACTACTAAGGCTAGAGGGCTGCAAATTGGTATGTTGATCATCCACCCTCAAATCATCAAACATACCAAATTGCAGCCCTCTAGCCTCAGTAGTTTTTTCATTTTATTTAAGGTTGAAGTTAGACGTAATTGTGCGTCTGGCCACGCTATAGGACAGGGCACCACTGGGCTGTGGTTAAAGATTCATGGGCAGCGGCTCGTACATCATTATACTGAGACCACCTAACGATAGGTCTATTTTCGGTGGCCTTGATTATAAGCTGTAGAGAAAACTCGATTGCAGTTTTCTAGCTGTGGTTGCCCTGTTTATCAGTAAAAACAAAACATGAATGACAAATACACGCTATCAATTGGCAGTGTGTCCCTGTAAATAAAAACATGGAAAACGGCAAATCCCGTCGGAGGGTAGCGCCGTCTGTGCACCTCATTACTTAAGGATCTTTTGAAGCGTTCCTTCAGCCCATACCTGCAACCCTTTTCATTCCTTTTATTGTACCTCCGCGCATATTCTATTTCTTCCGTCTTTCTTTCCACCCTCTCCTATCAGTTGTTTCACGTTGCAAGTGCGAGATTTTCCTCCTGTTACACCTTTCAGCCCTTTTATTCTCAGTTTCCCTTCCATCGCTGAAATGTAAGGAATTGCCGTAAATTTTCGTCAGTCACGTTGGTGAGCCAAGTACGAGGTTACAGGTATTGTGAAATTTTAATTTTGATTTACATAAACTCTTATAATGATGTGTGAACGATATATCGCTAATTGGTAATTTTCGTAAGCCGTTATTGAAATAATTGTGCCCACACAAACACACACACACACACACACGCAATATATATATATATATATATATATATATATATATATATATATATATATATATATATATATATATATATACATACATATATATACATAATATATATATTTATGTATGTATATATGTATACACATAATATATGTATGTGTTTGTGTGTGTCCAGTTAGTTTAAATGCTTGGTTATCAGATACACAGATATCCAGACATGCCTCGTGCCTTATTCGACATTGAAAAAAAAATGTTACCTTTACCAAACAAGTCGATTACAAAATTAATTTGTTATGTCACTTATAATCCAATAATACAGTGTTGTCCAATTACAGCATGATATGGTGCGTAGTGAAAATAATCGGATTAAAAAATAGTAAATGTAGGTTTAGATGTTCGAAACTTTTTACTTATTTTATTTTTAGTTTTTTTTCAGGTAATGAGTATGATATGCTTAATATTTGTTTTATTTGTATCTGGAAGTTGCTTTAAATTATGTGATTGAAGTACAAATTTAATAAAAAGAATTTTCGTTGAAGAAAGAAAAATATACATAATGGTACTGATACAATAAGAGCAAAAATGAGCAAAAATTACGAAAATAATTTCTTAAACAACGATTGCTGATGTTCAGGAAGAAAAGATTAAATCAAGGATCAGTTAAAGTACTCTCTCTCTCTCTCTCTCTCTCTCTCTCTCTCTCTCTCTCTCTCTCTCTCTCTCGTCCCCCGAGCCTTAATGTCCTATGGCCAAATTCACTCAAATCATAATCAGGGATTCGTAGCTTTGAGGCCTCGTTGGTTCCACAACTGCTGGAGGAGTTTTAAGCCGACAACATTTGCTGGGCTTTGTCTCTGAATTGCTGTGATTGTGTCTTTCCTCGCGTCTGTCTGTGTTTAAGCTTTATTGGACTTTATCTTTGCTTTTCCTTTGTTTTCTGTATGTTACGTTTTATCGGTATTTATCTTAGCGTATATTTTCTCCTTTTTAAAGCTTTTTATCCAGTACTCGTATTTTATATTTTTTTTATTTTCCGTACGTTTAAATGACGTCGGATGTATTTGTTTTTGTATATGTGGAGGAGATCAGAGTAGGCTGCTGGGAATGACTCGAGTATGTTGAAAATACTTGAGAGTAGAATAAAAGAAGGGATTTATCCAGTATCCCTTCCGCCAAATAAGTTGAGAGACGATTGTTAGCCCCCTTGTCTTCGTGGAAAACGTCTGTGATTGTTCTCAAAATTTCTGAAAAACCAGCGAAAAAAATTTGATAAAACTCGTCAGGTATATTTAATCAGGTGACTTATTTGAAGTTAGTAACTCTTGCTATGAATCTCATTTGAGTTGAGATTTGTTACCATAGAAACCATCTTGCCCATCGTAAGTGACTGGGATTTTTGGTTGTGCAATACTTCATAGCAGGCTATATATTTGTAATGTTAATTTTAAAATAACTAAATATTATTACGCACTCACTGATTTTAACTCATTTACTCAGTATTGTGTACAATTGCGGAGTATTTTTGTCTAGATATATTTTGGTAAATTCACTAGTCAAGTTACTGAGTCCAGTACTCTGAATCCATTACTCGGTGACTATGAGAAGTCAGTTAGGACGTCAGATTTGGCCTAACAGATAAATCAGTCTCAAGGCTAAATAGGCTGAGTAGCACTTGAGTATACAATGTAGGCCAAAGGCCAAGCACTGGAACCTATGAGGTCATTCAGCGCTGAAACGGAAATTGACTGTAAAACGTCTGAAAGGTGTAACAGGAGGAAAATATCGCAGTTGCGCAATGAATCAATTGTTAAGAGAGGTTGAGAGTAAGATGGAAGAAAGAGAATATGAAAGGGGGTACAGTAAAAGGAACGGAAGGGGTTGTGCAGCTAGGGGCCGAATGCACGCTGCAAAGAACCTTAAGTAATGCCTACAGTGCACCGCATGAGGTGCATTGACGGTGCTACCCCCCTATGTTTGAGTAGCACTGGTGCTGCTATTCCTCCTTATGATAAGGTATTCACGAGTTACAAACACGAGCGTTGGTTGTGTGGATCCATCTTTCCTCCTCTCCACTGCGCTCTTGGAAACTCTTGTTGTCTTCTGTGTTTTCCAGGTCTTATGAAGTTCTGTTTTCCAGTTCGAGGTCTCTGTGCACCATTTAAGACTATTTTATCGGTGTCACCGTTTTCTTTTGGTTGTGAATGTGGTTGGGTTGTGTCATGATTTATTTGCTTTTTATATTCCAGAGCTTATAGTGTTTGTTTGAGTCAGTGTTTTTATGATTAAGTGTTGTCCAAAGTATTTGTACGTACTACATTGTGCAAGCACTTGTATAGGCGTATGTTTATCATTGATACTTGTATGTTTATTCGGGCTTCTCGCTAGTATTAACAAACGAATAATCGATGGTATCAAAGTAAATGTGAGTTCCTTTATGTGCAACTTAAATTTATTGGCAAAGTGTTGTAATGGAATAGCTGAGTACATGCAGATCAGGAACTTAATGACAAGTGTCCCACTAGAAATCTTGAAAACTTATGTAATGCGAGAAGATAAATAGTAAATGACTGTTGCAAATTGCGGATATTTTAATGAGCTTAATATCGTGCGTTATGTCTCGTGGGCGCTTGAATGCAAATTGCTTTCGTACAGGAAATGACGTTCTGCCGGACAGACAAACAGACAGACTTGCTTCTGTTTTGGTCGGGTGAGCTGTCTTATGACCTTCCACCTTGGAATGATGACGTGCATTATTGCTCTCTCTCTCTCTCTCTCTCTCTCTCTCTCTCTCTCTCTCTCTCTCTCTCTCTCTCTCTCTCTCTGAAAGGTAGAGAGAGAACTACCTGTTGAATAAATTTCTGGTCGCCATTGTGACATTCCCTGGCAAAAGACCTTTATATCTTATGGAATGCCTCTTCCTTGGTAATATGTAGTTTAATTATTTTTACGTCATCTCATGTGGAAAATTTAATTGCAGGTTATGTTCATTAGCTTGACTTTATATATATATATATATATATATATATATATATATATATATATATATATATATATATATATATATTATATATATATATATTATATATATATATATATATAAATATATATATATATATATATATATATATATATATATATATATATATATATATATAAATAAATGAATGGTGTCCTCTCTCTCTCTCTCTCTCTCTCTCTCTCTCTCTCTCTCTCTCTCTCTCTCTCTCTCTCTCTCTCTCTCTCTCTCTCTCAATCACTTTATCGAATTCCAGCCACTGTTTCACATATCGGGTTTCCTCCAACCTTTCTCTATACGGCAAAAGTGAAATATTTTGACAGTTGTCTGTCCATCTTTTAGGAAACCGAAAAAATATTTTTTCAGTTTTAAGATAAAGTGGAATTTAAGTAGAAAATGAGGCAGTCGCTAAGATATGAATTTTGCCTTGAGACACCTTAGAAGGTATTGCAACGGGTAACATAGATCTGAAGAGAGTGTCATCTTTGGTGTTAAAGCTATCAGTGGTAAAGTCAAGTCCGCTCATTTTAAGGCTCCAAATGTAAAGGTAATGTGATCGTAAAACTTTAATGAAAATATAAAGGGGACTCTTGGCAGAATGTACAGTTAGGGGATTTCCTCTGGAATACATTGGCGAGTCACGTATCTTCTTAAAGTGAGTCATTATAGTAAATTTCTCTCTCTCTCTCTCTCTCTCTCTCTCTCTCTCTCTCTCTCTCTCTCTCTCTCTCTCTCTCTCTCTCTCTCTCTCCGTAAGAATTTTAATTAATACTGAAGACAACACACTTTCATTAAAAAAATAATAAATGAAAAGTAGAATTTGTCTCAGATAGAAAAAGAAATCACAATGTCATTAAAATAGAAAAAAAAAAATTAAAAATCCGAATTTGTCTCAAAGAAATTTGGAATTAAATCACCTTTCCTTTTCTTTTATTCAAATTAAATCGTGTTTCTCTTTTATAAATTCCACTTGGACCGTATAATTTAGATTATTGAAGGCCTTCCCTGCCTCCATCGCTCGTGACCCCCATTGTCTGCTTCAGAGGCAGATGTCTTGTTGAACAATTTCGTCGGATTCGGAAGCCCTTGTCACACTTAGCTATAAATTTCCGGCAGTCGCTAAATTTCCGAGGGAGAGTTATTGCTCAACTTTCGCTGCGGGTTTGAGCGTCTTCCATCAGCTGTTGCGTGCGTTTGTTTGTTTTGGTTCCTGGAATGATACAAAATATATATACCATTTGCCATCAACACTCCATTATCATTTTAATTGTTGTTGATGATTTTTTGGTGTTGTCAGTTCTTTATGCCTGCTACTACTATTTTTATTGTTTTTAAATATATATATATATATATATAATTGTTTTTACACCGATAATATCCATTCTAAATTATATAAATGAGATTGAGTAATAAAACTGAATGCGAAAAGATTAAAGATATTGGAAGGTAAAGATAGGAACTCGGAATATGATAAAAGTAACCAAGACGGGAGAAAAATAATGTATTTAAAGTTTTTTTTTTTTTTTGAGAATGTGGGTAATTACTAATTTTCCTACGTTATTTAAATTGGTTTGTTTCCTGTAAAATATACGCCAATTGTTGCAGTCATATCCTTTTTAAAATTTATTATGAAATTTATCTGTAGCTACGAGGGAAAATGAGTCACATCGCGCCCAGTTTTCTCTCTCTCTCTCTCTCTCTCTCTCTCTCTCTCTCTCTCTCTCTCTCTCTCTCTCTCTCTCTCTCTCTCTCTGGGATAAAATGGAGTGCAACGTAATGAAAAACGTCTCATCTTGTGTCGGTGCCATTTTATAGCCAGGGGCTTCTCTGTCTCATGACCTGGAACGAGCTGTCTTTGGCATCAAAAGTTTTTATCTTTCTTTCATATGGATTTTGATGTCATCTTAAAAGCAAAATATCATTTGAGGTTTTATGACAGAGGTAATCTTTCAGCATTTATTTGTATCTCATAATTTGAAGGTGAATGTTACGAGTGAGTATACTTTTCTCTTGTCACTTGCAATCTGTTTTATGTATGTAGATATTATGTTTGTCTTTTCTTTTACTTCATCATTCTCTCTCTCTCTCTCTCTCTCTCTCTCTCTCTCTCTCTCTCTCTCTCTCTCTCTCTCTCTCTCTCTCTCAGGATAAGATACGATGCCACAAGTGAAGTGTATGTTTTACAGTTCGCATTATACTTTTTAGCTTGTTAACAAATAATCTAGCCATGTTTCTTCTCTGGCTCGTGCTATGAATTTTTTTTTTTTTTTGTGAGGGAGGGGGATTTTTTTGTTGTCTTAATTGAACATTGTCATGTGTAAGTCATTCACCCTGGGGAGTACTGTCTTTTTTTCTTCTTTGTCGTTTTTCAATATAACTGAATCGTTTCATTCTAGTAGGGCGAGGGTTACCTCGTCGAGGCCCTCTCGTTTCGATGGTATACATTTTGATATTGAGTGGATTCTCTCTCTCTCTCTCTCTCTCTCTCTCTCTCTCTCTCTCTCTCTCTCTCTCTGTCTTTCGTGACTAAAATTATTTTACCTAATTTAGAAATCGGGTTTCTTGCAGCCCTTCTTTACATAACTGAGGTGAAATATTTCGCCAACTGTCGTTTGATATTTTAGCACCAAGAGAAAACAAGAAAAATAGAGTTAATGAGATTTATCACAAGGTATGCGTTTGTTATTGGCTGCATGATAAGGCACAGCATATATGTTATGCTTATTTTATACCTTACTTTTCACTTCCACTTTCGGAAAAAAGGATAAATTAAAAACACTGAAATAACACTGAGCTTTAGGAGCAAGAGCCCGTTCCAGCAGATGGCCGGCTTAACCAAAATGCAACAAAATATTCGATTAAATAAAATCTTATCCTCTGACACAAATTGATCGTTGTCCTTCCATGTGGTGTTAGAGCTACCGGCGAAAAAATAAATTTCTTTCATTTTAAAACTCTCACCATTAAAGATAATCTTATAATAAATTCTTTGCTAAAAACAATATTGAAGATTTTTCATGTTAAAGCTTCCAGTGATTAGATTAACATCTTTCGCTGCCATTCAGTGCTCTTGTTAACGTACAGCTGGCAGCCGAGCAGGCCTGTTTTTGATCCTGGAACGAGGAAGGCCCGAGTGAGACTAGGCTCGTTTTCCTAAACCTCGTGTACCTCTTGACTTCGAGCGTGAGCAGGGTTTCTGGTTCTTAGACGACAGTTGTGGGGGGAGGGAGAGAGAGGAGACTCAAAATAAGACGTGAGTGATCACTCTCCATCAAACAATGTTATCATATCCTAATCGGAAATGAGAGTGAGGCAAACACCCATTACTTGCCCCACTTTTAGTTTTCTTGAAAGAAAACTATTGTGCCGGCTTTGTCTGTCCGTCCGCACTTTTTCTGTCCGCCCTCATAGCTTAAAAGCTACTGAGGCTAGAGGGCTGCAAATTGGTATGTTGATCATCCACCCTGCAGTCATCAAACATACCAAATTGTAGCCCTCTAGCTTCAGTACTTTTTATTTTATTTAAAGTTAAAGTTAGTCATAATCGTGCATGTGGCAACGATATAGGACAGGCCACCACCGGGCCACGGTTAAAGTTTCATGGGCCGCGGCTCATACAGCATTATACCGTGACCACCGAAAGATAGATCTGTTTTCGCTGGCCTTGATTATACGTTGCACAGAAAACTCGATTGGGCCGAAGAAACTTCGGCGCATTTTTAAATTTTTTACATTAATATCTCTACTTTTATTCGCATCATGAACCTAGTTCCCGTTTGCATATAATTCATGTAAAAGATCTGGCAGTGAATGGATCGAGTTTTTGTGTATTGCAGCACTGAGAGAGAGAGAGAGAGAGAGAGAGAGAGGGGCCTCGAAAAGGGGAGACGATATACTGTAATATCTTAGGATAGTTGTTACAAATCCATTGCGCAACAGTTAATCGTGTTTTATATTTCTCGGCGAAAATGAATTGGTCATCTCTTAAGATTTATTTCCTTATTATAAGGGAAGCTGAATAATGTGCGGTACAAATCATCGAATTCACATAGGAATTTAATTCTAGGAATTATGATTTTATTATTGACAGGAGGGCGAAGAGAGAGAGAGAGAGAGAGTTACGGTAATATTATTCCTTTTTACTTTTTGTTCATTACATTAATTGTCTGCAAACTTCTTTCGGAATTTGGGGGATGATGAAATTTCTCTTAACTTGTTTCCCTGCTTTTTATAAATGGTTGTCTTTAGTCTTGGATCAAGATTTTCTTATGTTGTTTATACTTATTGTTATGTTATAGATGCTGTTTTTTTTTATCTGGATGTTGTAGGTGCTTCTTTTTATGAGGTTGTTTTGGTGAATTTGCAGTAGCTGCTTTTGTGTATGGTTGTAGTACTGTTTTCAGGTTGTAACTGTTGTTTTTTCATGAGTATAAAGCTGCTTTACATCAAATTTTTATAATTGCTTATTGCCAGAAGGTATAATTTTTTTATAAAAAGGTTGTCATTTCTTTATCTTTATTAATAAGTTGTACAATTAGGGTATAAAATATTGCATCATTTTACGAAAAATATCGTTCGGAGCCTATTTCTTTTTATTTAGTTCGTATATTAATTAGTTTGAGAATATTTTTTATAATATGAAAAGTAGAATTAATTAAAAGAAGTAGAAAATAAACCTGCCAGAACATTACTTGTTTTATGCAGTTGTTTAAGTATTATGTCCGAATCATTATGAAATACTTCATTTTGCTTAGATATGAACAATCTTATCAACCATGCTATCAGAGCATCATCTGTAGAAAGAGCTTCCTGTTAAAAGGATGTTATTTTACGCAAGAAAACATAAGTGGGTAAAGTTTGGCATATCTAATATTGTCAGATTATCAGCTGTTTAAAGATTTTTCTGTTAAAAGAAAAAATTTTAAGTCCAGAAATATGATATTATAAAAAATGTAATTTGTAACTTCGTTTCTTAAACTAAATACAGTTCGCTTCACTGAAGGTTGTGAAATGCACTGATGGATGATGTTCGGTTGGCACGCCTGCAAGCCGAATGTTCAGTAGACCAGCTTGGATGCACGATAACTTCTAAATCTTATAATTGCCAATTGTTTTGTTTGATGTCACCAAAAATGTCAAATGGAAAAAGTATTTATGCAGACATGAAGGAGAGTTCAGATGTATCAGATAAGGAAACATGGAACATTGTTTTTACAAATAAATGGTTTAATGGGGGTCACATAGGCCTAGAGTGGATGGTCACGGCATATGTGAATGGAAGGAGCTATCGGTTCTTTTGGGGGTTACAATAAATATCAGGATGTGAACAACATTCATGAACAAACTGGCTAGAGTAACCACTTTTGTTGAGTATATGGAAAAAAGAATTTACTGTTTTTCTTTAATTATGACTGAAAGGATTTATTCACTTATCTCTTGATGATGTTGTTCTTTAAATATATTCGAAAGCATAATCTCGAATAGTGAATAACTTAGTCCTCAAGCATACGGGTTCGGAATGTCATGCCGTACTGTATTGATCATTTATTTATTTGCATAACTACTGTAAAAGAATACATTATTGCCTACGAAAATTTAATAGTACACAAATACTTATTTTAACAAAAATCATAATATATATCATATAATACCTCGCTTTTCATAGATCAGGAAAGGATCAGTCAGTAGTATTCAGCATCCTTCTATTAGAGCCTCGATGGCTCAGTCAGTTATCGGGTAGAGGTCTGTGGCGCGGGTTCAAATCCGCAGCCGACTTCAGAGAGGCGGACACTTTGCCATCCGTTAGACATCCCGGGATTTATTTTGATAGGTTTGCTTAAAAAGCAAATTACAGACTAAATACACACACAAAACAAAGCCACTACAAACCTTCTAAAAACATAACAAACATCCCACACGTCTCGAACTCTCGCCCTACCCGCGCAACAACTTCTCGCTGCTGGGAAGAAAGGCCGTTGGGTCGGGTATGATTCATGTAACATACGCTGGGTGATAATACCCTAAAGCCAAATCAAAAGTCTTTCTCTTCAAAAATGGGGAAAAAGCACGTTAAAAGAAGAAAAGAAAAATTGTAAATAAGCAAAATTTAATTAAAAAAAAAAAAATTTAACGCTACATACGGAGAACATAGGGGCCCACAAATCTGGAGTGATAATATAAATCCCTCTTCAGACCGAAAAAAATTGTTTAGGTCGAGTCAAAAGAAAAACTTAAACCCACAGTTCTTAAAAGGAATAAGAAACGAAAAAACGATATTAATTTTGATTTCCTTTAAATGCAATGTTATTTAGCTTCGATACCAGGATACTGATTGCCTGAATCTTGAAACATTTTTCATTTTATTTTTATTTATTTTTCTTTTTATCAGGTAATGAGTGTGACTTCCTTAGTATTTGTTTTATTGGTATCTTGAATTGGCTTCAGAGTATTTGGTTGAAGTACACATTTAATAAGAGAAGTAAGAAAAATGTAAATAATGATACTGATACAAAAAGAGCAAAAATTACGAAAATAATTTCTTGAACAATGAACACTGATGCTTAGCAAAAAGGACAATCATTGAATCAGTTGAATCTCTCTCTCTCTCTCTCTCTCTCTCTCTCTCTCTCTCTCTCTCTCTCTCTCGTTCCCTGAGCCTTGATATCCTTTGGCCAAATTCCCTCAAATAATAATCACGGGATTCGTAGCTCCGAGGCCTCGTTGGTTCCACAACTGCTGGAGGAGTTTTAAGCCGAGAACCTTAGCTGGGCTTTGTCTCTGAATTGCTGTGATTGTGTCTTTCCTCGCGTCCGTCTGTGTTTAGACTTTATTGGACTTTATCTTTGCTTTTCCTATGATTTCTGTATGTTACTTTTTATCGGGATTACCATAGAGTTTATTTTTTCCCGTTTTTTCTGTATTTTTATCTAGAGGTCACATATATATATATATATTTTTTTTTTTTTTTTTTTTTACATTTTAATATATACTTCGGGTATCTTTATTTTGGTTTATGTTAAGGGAATAGATGACTGCGAATTTCTCAGTTGTGTTGAAAATACTTGAGAATAAAATAAAGGAAAGATTTACCTAACGTCCCCTCCGCCGTAGGAGTTGACAAATTATGTTATCCCCCTTGTCTGTACGGATGCTTGATTTTTTTTTTCCTAAGGAAATCTAAAAAACGAACAAACAGTATTTGATGAATCTCGTCAAGGATATTTAGTCGCTGACCTTTTGTCATGAATCTGCTTTGAGTTGAGGTTTTGTTACCATAAGATCCATCTCGCCCTTTATGAACGATCGGGATATTCGTTGGTGTAAAGACTTCATACCTGGCTGTATATTTTTGTGGTGTTCTTCATATTCCATGGCAATACCCAACTATGCGATCATTGATATGAACTCAGTTATTCAGTACTGTCTACGATTGCTAAATATTTTTGTCCAGATATATTTTATTCAATTCACTTGTCGAATTACTGTATTCAGTACAATGGATTGAGTATTTGGTGACTGTCAGAGGGCGCTCTTAGAAGATAAAACCTGTCAGATATGAGGCCAGATTGTCCTAACAGACAGATAAGTCTCATGGCTTCTTGAAAGGCTGTATGGGTCTGTCTTGCCAGCCCTTTCAGCCCTTTCCCTGGCACGCTCTGGACATCTTTTCGGCTTTTGTGTTCTTCAGGTCTTAAAACCTTTTCTTTTTCTTCCATTTTGAGTTTCTATCACTGTGAACATTTTGGTCGGTGTCATCATTTATATATATATATATATATATATATATATATATATATATATATATATATATATATATATATATATATATATATATATATATATATATATATATATATATATATATATATATATATATATATATATATATATATATATATATACATACATATATACATATAATATATATATATGTATGTGTGTGTGTGTGTGTATATATATATATATATATATATATATATATATATATATATATATATATATATATATATATATTATATATATATAAACATACATATATACATATATATATATATATATGTATATGTATGTGTGTATGTTGTTTCAATATATATTTACATACAAAGTGTGTTGTTTATCACATTTCCAGGTAGTAGATATGTGTGTGTTTGTGTGGGGCGTTCATCCATGCGGATACGTATGTTTATCACTGTTACCTGTATGTTGATACAGGCTGCTGAGTAAAATTAACAAACAAGCAAACAGTCAGTGACGTGAGAAAGAACGTAAAATTATATATTAATGTACAGCTTAAATTAATTGGCAAAGTATTTTAATAGAACACCCGAGTACATACAAAATTAGGCATTAATGACAATCGTACCACAAGATGTCTTCACAACTCCTTTAATTCAGAAAGAGAAAAAAAATCAGTCAGGTATTGCATATGAATGAAAATTAGAATGATCTTAATACCCTATGCTATGTCTTGTGGGCACTTGGATGCAATATGACGTTCTGCCGAGTCTAGACAGACAGACAGACAGAAAGATTTTCTTCTGTTTTGGTCGGGTGAGCTGTCTTATGACCTTCCACCTTGGAATGGTGACGTGCATTGTTGCTCTCTCTCTCTCTCTCTCTCTCTCCTCGTGTTTAAATGTAAATTGTAGGTTTTAACTTATAACTGAAGACAAGAAACTCTTGTTAAAATAAAAAATTAGTCAAAATTAGACTTTGACTCAGAAATTGGGAAAGAAATCATAATTTTAATCAAATAAATTATTAATGAAACGAGAATTTGCCTCAGGAATTGGGGAAAAAATGGTAATTTTATTAAAATAAATAATTAATAGAACCATAATATGTATCATAAAGAAATCATAATTTTATTAAAATAAATAAATAATCAAAATCAGACTATCTCAGAAATTTGGAAAGAAATAATTTCATTAACCAGAATGAATGATCAGTAAAAATTATAATTTCCCCTCAAAGAAATTTGGAATTAAATCATAACTTGCTTATGTCCGAAAATTAAATGAGTTCTCTTTGTTATGAGTGCCGCTTGGACTTCATAGCTAGACTATTTGTAGGCCTTCCCTACCGCCATTGGTTTTGACTCCATTGTCTACTTTAGAGGCAGATGTCTCTTGCCGAACAGATTTCTCAGATTCGGAAGCCCTTGCCACGATTAGCTATTCATTTGCGACAGTCGCTAAATTTCCGAGGGAGAGTTATTGCTCCACTTCTGCTTTGTTTATGTGCGTCTTCCATCAGCTGTTGCGTTTGTTTGTTTGTTTGGTTTGGTTCCTGGAATGATACGTAGTTTGTACCCTTTGCTATCAACATTTCATTATTGTTTTTGTTGTTGTTAATGGTTATGAGCTCTTTACGCTTGTTACTACTGCATATAATATGCATGTGTATATATATATATATATATATATATATATATATATATATATATATATATATATATATATATATATATATATATATATATATATATATATGTATATATATATGTGTGTATATATATATACAGTATATATATTATATATATATACACAAACATACATGCATACATATAAACTGTACATACATAGTTGTAACTTCTTACTCTCATTATATTCTGTACTAAATTATGTAAGGAAGACCGAATACTATGAATGAATGAGAAAAGGTAAAAGATGCTGTAAGACAAAGATAAGAACTCGCGATATGATCAAAGGAACCAAGGCGGGAGAAAAATAAAGTATTTAAAGTGTCGTTTTTTATTTATCTAATCCGTACAATTTGTTATAAAATTCGCCTATTGCTGTAGGGGGATAAAGAGTTTTATTGGTCCAGTTTTATTGAATGATGAGCAGCTCTCTCTCTCTCTCTCTCTCTCTCTCTCTCTCTCTCTCTCTCTCTCTCTCTCTCTCTCTCTCTGGGTAAAATGGAGTGCAACGTAATGAAAAACGTCTCATCTCGTGTCGGTGCCATTTTATAGCCAGGGGCTTCTCTGTCTCATGACCTGGAACGAGCTGTCTTTGGCATCAAAAGTTTTTATCTTTCTTTCATATGGATTTTGGAGTCATCTTAAAAGCAAAATATCATTTGAGGTTTTATGACGGAGGTAATCTTTCAGCATTTATTTTTCTCTCATATTTTGAAGGTGAATGTTACGAGTAATAACATTTTCTATCATGTTTCTTTTAATCTGTTTTATGTATATAATCTTTATTTTTTCTTCTTTTACCTCAACATCCATATTACTTTATTCTCTCTCTCTCTCTCTCTCTCTCTCTCTCTCTCTCTCTCTCTCTCTCTCTCTCTCTCTCTCTAAGGATAAGACACAATACCACGAATGAAGTGTATTACAGCACGCCTTGATACCATTCGGCTTTTTAGTTATTGATCTGCCCCTGTTTCTTTTCTGGTTCGTGCTATATATTTTCTTTTTGGTTGTGGGGGGGGTTGGATTTGCTTGTTGTCGTAATTGGAAAATGTCATGTATAACTCATTCCCCCGAGGCGGGGGGGGGACTATCCTTTTGTTTGTATCGCTTTTCAATGTATTTTGTGTACGTACTGCTTGATTTTCCGTCAGACCAGCGTCCCATGAGAAAATTATATCTGAATCGTTTCATTCCATTGGGGCGAGGATTACCTCGTCGAGGCCCACCTGTTTCGAAGGTAGCATTTTGATGTTTAATGGACTCTCTCTCTCTCTCTCTCTCTCTCTCTCTCTCTCTCTCTCTCTCTCTCTCTCTCTCTCTCTCTCTCATTGAGCATTATGACATGTGTCGGAAACAGCAAATTTTTTTGGAAATATTTTATTAGGAGATAACAAAATTTATCTTCGCAGAATGTCTAAAATGAGACCATGTATTTCTCTGTTGAAATTTGAAAGTTGAATTTATTCTTAGAATCCATGCTGGGTCTTAATGATTTAAAGTTAGGCCTTCCCTGCCACCTTTTCTTTTTATTTTAGTGTCTGTATCGGAACAGATCTTGTGAGGACAAATGGGACAATTGCGGAAACCTTTGTCACCCTCGGCTATAAATTTCCGTAGTCTCTGAATTTCCGAGGGAGATTTACTGCTTAACTTTTAGTGTGGTTTTGTGTTTTTCGTCGCTGTTGTTTGGTTGTTTTAATATCATAAATGGTGCCCAGTTTGTTGTGCATATGAGGACAGAGTATTATTGCCATTAATATTATCATCATTGTCGTTGCTGATGTCTTCTTTCCCTGCTGCTACTTCTGTTATTGGTAGTATGCTATTATGGTTATTTTTACTAGTTAATTTTAATGTTAAAAAAATTTTTTGAATTAAATAAAAAAGGAACAAATAATAAGAATGTTTATATTTTTTATTTTTTCGTTTTCCAGCAAAAATGTTATTTTCTCCAGCTTATCTCCTACGTGGCTCGATACATTGAAGTTATTCTTAAGATTTAGATAAAAATTGATTGGCTACGTGACCTCCCTTTTCCTTACATAAGAAATCCTCTCTCTCTCTCTCTCTCTCTCTCTCTCTCTCTCTCTCTCTCTCTCTCTCTCTCTCTCTCTCTCTCTCTCTCTCTCTCCCAGAAGTATTTCCACTAAATGAAATAGATTACTGGCCGTCATTCTAAGATTCCGTATCGTGAAGTTTTTGTTTCTGGTAACGAGGATTGTTTCCTCTGTTTCATTGTATGAATTGTTCTTAGTTTTTGTTGGAGAATTTCCTTACATTAGTCGGAAAATAGCATGTTGTAGCTTATGTATCCGAGAGAGAATATACATATATATATATATATATATATATATATATATATATATATATATATATATATATATATATATATATATAATATATATGTATGTATAACTGAAGCACGATGACAGACAGTCGAAAGGCCTCACAGCACTCCAGTGTTTCCCTTTCTTTCGTGGATTTTAGCTTTATTTATTTATTTATATATATATATATATATATATATATATATATATATATATATATATATATATATATATATATATATATATATATTTATATTTATATACAGTACATATATATATACTATGTATATATATATATATATATATATATATATATATATATATATATATATATATATATATATATATATATATATATATATATATATATATATGTATATATATGTATATATATATATATATATGCATATGTATATGTATAAATCATAATTTAGTTCTGCATGTGCTGCTTGTTTCCTCATACCAGCGTTGAAAAGGAGAGAGAGAGAGAGAGAGAGAGAGAGAGAGAGAGAGAGAGAGAGAGAGAGGTATGGTGTTCTCCATATATCACGACGGAGGAAAGGTTAAAGCCAGCATCGGATGATTGGTTAGTGGGATTTGTCCGTAAGGATTAAATAAAGAAAGATTGGGGGATTACAAATAGGATTGGAGATTTTCAAGTAATTGGGAAAGATTTCCCTTGGATTTGTGATTTTGACCCCGGGTTCTTTATGAGTTACGTCTCTCTCTCTCTCTCTCTCTCTCTCTCTCTCTCTCTCTCTCTCTCTCTCTCTCTCTCTCTCTCTCTCAAGAAATCAAATTCCTGTCGTTGCCTCACAAAATAGGTTTCTTTCACCCTTTTCTTATAGAGCAGAGGTGAAATATTTTAGCAGCTCTCTTTTGATGATTTAAAGAACCGGAAAAAGGTTTTTTTTTTTAGCACCCAAAAGATAAAAAGATAAAAACAATATGTGTGTATATATTATATATATATATATATATATATATATATATATATATATATATATATATATATATATATATATATAATATAATGTATTTTCCATAAAGTGCATGATAATGTAGTGGGTACACGTGATGTCAGATTTATTCTTTAATTTTTCCTTTTAGCTTCGCAAAAACGGTATTTGAGAAGAACTGGTCGAAATTACAGTCTGCTTAGGAGCAAGAGCCCGTGCAATTAGAAGATTTTTTTAATCTAAAGCACCAAAATACTCGATAGAGTTGTATCTGTTTTTATAAAAAAAAAAAAAAAGTTAATTATGAACTACCAGGATTTGTCGTCACAGAAATTTGAGATTAATTCGTGGTTTTTCTGTTCTTGAAATCTGAAATAGCGCCGTTTTCTTTATATTAATTTCACTTGGACGTTGTAATTTAGATTTTGTCTTTCCCTGTCTCCATCGCTTTTGACCCCACTGTCAGTTTCAGAGGCAAATATCTTGATGGAGAAATTCTACAAAATTCCGAAATCCTTCCCACATCAGTTATAAATTCCCGTGGGCGCCAAGTTTCGAGCTAGAATTATTGATCAAATTTTAGTGTGAATTGGTCTCCCCAATCAGCTGTTACTTTTCATTAACTGCCATTATTATTATTATTATTATTATTATTATTATTATTATTATTATTATTATTATTATTAACTGTGATAATTATATTTCTTACAGCGATATTATTATGATTAAAAAGTTACTTTAAGTCATCAGTTTAAAAGACGGAGGGAATAACTAAAGTGATAAAGGAACGTAGTGTATAAAACAGAATAAAAATTCACTGAAAAAGGAGACAAGAAACTGTGAAAAAGGAGCATTATAAGAATGTTATACGAAAAGGATAAAAAGCTAAGAGAGAGAGAGAGAAAGCTTTTGACTTCTGTCGTGAGCTAGTGAAAGCTTTTGACTTCGTGTTGCTATCTAGCTCTTGCATCTATCTCTCTCTCTCTCTCTGCTCTCTCTCTCTCTCTCTCTCTCTCTCTCTCTCTCTCTCTCTCTCTCTCTCAGGTCTTCATCGTGCCTTTCCGTGACCTAAAGGGTATTTATCTCCCAAGACGGAACTTCTCTTCTTTGAATCTGTTTATTTTTTCTCTCTGCATTTTATTTTATCTTATTTAATATCACGTTTTTCCGGTTAAGATTTGGTAGTTTTTTATACTTTTTCAGTACTGTTGGACTAATAAATGTTACATTTTTTTGCTCATTAATCTTCTCTCTCTCTCTCTCTCTCTCTCTCTCTCTCTCTCTCTCTCTCTCTCTCTCTCTCTCGGAGTGCAGCGCAATGAAAGACGTTTTATCTGGTCGTGGTGCCATTTTATAACCTTGGGTTCTCATCTCGTGACCTGGAAAGCGCTCTTTTTCATATCGAAAGTTTTTATCTTTTACTTCTTCTTTTCCCTTTTTTAAGGTGAATATTAAAGTTATCTTAAATGCAAAAAACGTCATTTCTATGTCCTGGTTTCTGTGATAGAAGAAGTATTTCGATATCTTTTTCACTTTCTTTTATTTTAAATGAAGTTGAAATATGTGAATGTTTGTTTCTTTCTGTTAAATGTCACCTTTATTTTCTTCTTTCCTTTGACTATTACATTCATGTTGTGGTTCTCTCTCTCTCTCTCTCTCTCTCTCTCTCTCTCTCTCTCTCTCTCTCTCTCTCTTTCTTTCTTTCTTAATCAAATTGCTAAGCAAGGTTTTCCACAGGCTTTCCATATATAGTAGAGGGGAAATATTTCTGCAACTGTCTTTCGTTCCTTTAAAGAACCATTCATGGCCCCAAAAGGAAATCAGGAACAATAGAGACTGAGATATTTGGTGAGGAATATATTTTCCTTAAGATATATTTGACCGCAGCATATCCGTAATGCCCAGCTCATAGCTTATTTCTCGCCTTCAACTTCGAGAAACAGACCAATGAAAATCATTTGTCTGAAAAGCACAATCCTATGTTCTAAGGGAAGTAAATCACTTGACATGTCATGGGGCGTTGAAACTATCAGTAGGATAGATAAGACTTTAAGTAGAATAGATAAGACTTTCAATTTGGATCCTTTGACAGTAAAGGGAATCTGATACAATAGTTGTAGTTAGCAATTGCCTTCTGCCTATCAAGTGCTTCAAGCGAATCCAGAAGAAATATTGCACATTGCCTAAGAATGCATCGGTAAAGCATGAAATATTATCGGTAACATTTCTCTCTCTCTCTCTCTCTCTCTCTCTCTCTCTCTCTCTCTCTCTCTCTCTCTCTCTCTCGGTAGACATCAGAGGTGCCTCACACTGAGGGACCTGGGGCAACCCGAACGAACTGTAAGGTCTGTAATGTAAGGTAATGCCTCGTAGTGCAAATTGTAGTTTGCACGTCTCACAGCCGAACAGGCCTTGGTTCGATCCCGGAACGAAGAAACGTTAGGCATCTTGTCTTAAAACTCAAAAATGTTTCTGTTGACTGAAGTTGTGAACTTGGTACCTGGTTGGTAGTCATATCTAGATGTGTGGAAAGAAAAAAGGCGAGGGAGAAAAAGCAACAGGTGTACATATTTAGTAATTTGTCAAAATGTACGTTATCAAATCATAGTTGAAATCGGGAGGATCTGATTAGGTTAATCCTCACCCCCGCCGAAAGGAAAACTATTCAGTGGAGCCTCCCTCTCTCTCTCTCTCTCTCTCTCTCTCTCTCTCTCTCTCTCTCTCTCTCTCTCTCTCTCTCTCTCTCTCTGTTTCTGTTTCGTGTGTTATCGCAAATTTAATTAATACCGAAACTACATACGCCCTTCACAATAATTCACTTTGCAAACAAAACAATTGGACCTCACAGCCTTCGAAAATTAGATAGTGGTTGTATATACAAATTCCGGCTCGAATTCGCGCATTTTAGACTGAAGCTGTCTTTGTCGCCACCTCTTTCAGTTTCATTGTCTGTTTCAGAGGAGGATCTCAAGATAAACAAATTCTGCAGTTTCCAGAAACCCTTGTCACATTGCTGTACAGATAAAGAGAGAGAGAGAGAGAGAGAGAGAGAGAGAAACAATCATAGGACACTCTATGACCCTAGAAGGCTCTGCAGCGCCACCCTGGTGGAAGAACACCGAGCTAAGCAGTAGTATAGTCGTTTTCATTTCATCTGTCCAGCCTTGGGTGAAGATGAAATACACATGCGCATGTGTATTCCTTCAAAAAGACACTTGAATGTTTATATATACACAGAGCCCTCGCACCTTATTCAAATCTTAATTTATTTATTGATTAGAATTTATCCGGCAGCATAAACAAATTATAAACACTCTCTTTTGCTTCAGTATTATACCGGCACAAGCACACGAAAGACAAACTCATATCATACGGTCTACTTAGATCAAACACGAACGAAAGACGGTCTCTCAATAATTGTTTTTATCTCACTGGTATAACCTAGGCTACACATAGACCTATGCTCACAAACTGTTCATATCACAAGATTTCCTTATTATTCAAAATTTATCCCATGTACAGTTTCATTGTATGAATATATAAATAACTTTATTATGATACCAAAGTCATATTCACGTCCGCAAACTGGAAAAATAACCTTTATTGATGTTGACCTTCATAACACGAGCACTGAAAAGCGAACGATAGGCATATTGGTCAGGTATTTGATTTTACTGGCCTTCTTTTCAGCACACTTTCATTTCCTATCAGTCAAAATTACTTTCTTATAGTAACCTTTATTTATTCATTCTATAGTGAGTGTCGTTCCAATGCTTTACATTAATTAAAAGAATAAGTCTAGGCTATCTTCTTATGCCGTACATGTCATCAACACACACAGGATGACGGGACCTCGGTGGGGTTTCATACTTTTGCTAGATACATTATATGGTAAAATACTCCCGAAGTTACCTGGTCACTGAGATGTAATAATGATTAGAACACTCAAGAAAAAATTAAATAAATATGCCCAGCGTTTTGAAGAGAAACCCGCAGTACCTTTGCCATGCGGAAAATGAAATTCCCCCGCCCCCCAACCAATGTTGAGGTGGTGGTTCCTTTAACCTTCCCCAGATAGCTTCATAGGCAACAATGTTTCATGCCATTTCGAGTGTCACGTAGTTTACGTGCAAGAAATTATTCAAATACCTTTTACTCGTGCTCACATAGCCATATTTCTTTTCATTCTCCTGCAATGAGATCAAATTTGAATTGTTCGTTCGCGTTTGACATGCGTAGAATATTTTACACAAGGTCATCATTCTTGTGCTTGTATTGTCATATGATCGATATAAATCGGCATGTTTATGACCTATATTAGAAAGTTTGAGGTTCTTTGTATAAATAAGCATTCAGATGCACTATTGAAGAAATAGTTTTCATCTTTATCACAATAGCCTACAATATCGGAAACATTTATTTCAATCAGTCGAGAGGTATGCTTATCCTATATCTACCTAAACTATACGTTGGTGACTGAGTGGACAGATGGAGTGAAATAGACTATATGGTATATTTTTTTTTACTAAATTGAAGGATGCTACCATCATATTTCTAAGGTTGCTGTCATCATGTCCTTCTCAAGCACCTAAGTAATGACCACCCTCTAAAGTCGACTGACCACCATGTTATTTATTATTCTCTTCCAAAGTCGACAGAGGCACAACTGGTGTCGAGGAAACGACTAATCAAAGTCCTTTGCCTGTGGCTAGAAATGAGAGCTTACCTGGCACAGGGGACACGACGCCTTGGGATTCATATGTGATGGAACGAAACCGTATTTGCTTTTGTCACTGACTTTTTCTCTTCACTTTTTAAATTCTTTTTGCTCAACCACTTCTCTATTAGTATCAACATTGAATAGAAAGTTAAATTTTCTCCAATATCATTTTAAAAAATTAACGAATATTTTTCCAATTTTAGGATAATTTAGCATAAGAATTCTTTAAACGGAAAAATCAATCAGATAAACATGGTTAGTGATGTTAAGAGTTGTTGCAGTTAACAGTATAAGTTCTTTTTTACTCATCATTATCTTTGCGGTGTTTAGCTCGCGAGAGCAAACGCTATTATTGTCGTTCCTCAAGAATTTTTCCAGTACATGTATAATTGTATGTGTGTTCTAGGGGTATTATTTGTTATGTATTTATTAGTTGTCAGATTCCGCCGAGATGAAAGAAAGATTTGTATTAATATTTCTGTAAAACACTGAAGATCACCTCGTAGATACCTCAAGAAACTGTGGCAATAACTACAACTCTTCGTTAATGTAATCATTAGAGTTGCGGGCTTTAGTTTTTCATGTTTTTTTTTTCTCTTTAATCTCATCATTTATAGAATGGTTGTTGACTGATTGCATTGCAATATAAAGCAGTCATTACCCAAACACAGGAAATAGTAAATGAGATTTTTTATGGCATCTAGTGCCAGCTCTCTCTACCTGTAAAGAAACTGTACAGTGAACAGAGAAATGGCCAGAGGACAGTAAAAATAATAGCTTCTTCCTCTCTCACGGCGCAGAATGACCTCCTCGATTGCAGTGTGGTGCCTGGGCTTTGGCCCTAAACATCATACATGATATATTTCTTCAGAGCTTGAAGTATTTTTACTACAAGACTAGATGTCGTCTTTCACCCCTTAAAGTATGGTAGTAATGACGTTGTTTTTCGTATTTCACGATTGTGGTGAAGAATATTAACATGGGCGTTTGATCTCGAATTGTCACTTTGTTAAGTGTAAATGACGGGACTGCGAAATTAATTGTTCTCGTGAATGTGTAAAACCCATCCTTTAATGTATAAAAACTCCCGTAGGACTTTTATTGTGACTGTATTAGGTTGCAGTACAGTAAAAGAAGAATAGAACGTCAATAACATGAAGTGGCGATCTCTCCCGGACCAGCTTACAGCACTATTCATACAGTAGAGTCAAAACACTGGGAGCCCATTGCTTCCACCCCCCACCGCCCCGTTTCATTATTATGAGAATAACTTATTTCATTGGAGTTAAGTTAATCATTGCTGTGCAATATTTCGAAATATTGTTCTGAGATTTGTTGTAGTAGTAGCAGAGAATATTGCATTCTAATTTACGTATATCTTAAATATTATGAAGCATCTTGTGAACAACCATCGACAGAATAGGTTGGCAGTCATTTCCTTCGAGTTAAGGTTTTGGAACGGTACTTCGAGAGAATTGTTAAAAGAGAACTGCCATAGGAAAGAAATTTTGAATATTTTGGAATAAGATTACTCTTCAAAAAAGGACAAAAAATAAAAATAGCTGCCAAATCAATGGGCGCAAGCCTAGCGCTTGCATGACCAAGATTCTTTTCCTTGTTACCAATCTTTATAGGTAGTTTTTATTTCCTTTGGCATGATGAGTCGATAACTTTTACCATACAGAAATCATATTCATTTGTTGTTATTAGAATAACGTTTAAATGGTACAACATCTTGCCAAATAATAGTCTAAAGGTATAGGTGTAAGCTTAGCAACCAAACTATAGTTTCTTTCTATTACCAATCTATGATCATATGGTTCGATGAAAATATACATTAAACTAAGAATTGTTACACATGAAAAATGTAACTTTTCCACATCGATTAGAGTAATTGAAGTTATTTTTTACGGTTTGGTTAAGTCGTCCTGAAATACTATCACGGCAGCATGCTTCAAAGACGAGACTTGTTGACACAAATAGTATATAGTAACCTCTACACACCAAATTACTACTAAGCCTTTTTAATAACAGATAAGAAAGTCTTTATATTAAATTATGTGGCATATATAAGATTAATGATGTGATTTCAAAACTGAAGTCGCCATTGCACTTAAGCGCCACATTAATACGCTGAAATTATAAGGCAGTTACAGAGAAACCGTACCTGAAGCTAACAAGACAGTCAACTGACAAACACATTATGAGTAATTAGATTCCAGTATGCTTTGCCTACCTATGAAGTATTATTCTGTTTTCTCCTGAAGGATAAGAAGCTACACAACCTATCATCATAAAGATACTGAACAAGAAAAAACAGTCATAGGGCACACTAAGCACATATTTCATTTTCGCGTTTTTTGTGCCTTTCAAGATGCCCGAAATGCTCTGCAGTGCTGCCCTAGTGGAAGAACACCAAACTACTTAGAACTATAGTTGGTTTCTTTTCTTCTGTCCAACCATGGGTGAAGATGTGGTACATGCGCATGTATAGCTTGTGATTGGCTGACAATCAACGTATCTGATGTCGTTGGTTTATTGTAAACAAATAGTAAATGTTTATATATACACAGAAACCTCACACCTTATTGAAATCATAATTGATTGATTGATTAAAATTTATCCGACAACATAAACAAATCATAAATACGCTTTTTTGCTTTGGTATTAAACCAATACAAGCATACGAAACACAAACTTGTATCAGGCAGTCAACTAAGATCAAACATGAACGAAAGTCTTAGACTTATGCCCACAAACTGTTCATTTCACAAGGTATCATTATTATTCAAACTTTATTCCATGTCCGGTTTCATTGCATGAATATGTAAATAACTGTATTATGATACCCAAGTTATATCCACATCTTTATTGATGTTGAACTCCACAACAAATAGCACTGACAAGCGTACAATAGGCCTATTGGTCAGATATTTGATTTTACTGGACTTCTTTTAAGCACAGTTTTATTTCATATCAGTCAAAATTACTTTCTTATTGCAATTTATCTTTTCATCTATCTTATGTGTCGTTCCAGTGTCTTACATTAAAAGAATAAGTGTAGGGTAGCCTTTCATGATATACACATGTCATCAACACACAATGGATGGTGGGAACTCGGTGATATTTCAAAATTTTTTCTAGATAAATCATATGGTGAAATACTTTTGAAACAGGCCAATCACTGAGCTGTTATAATGATTAGAATGCTCAATAAAAAATTAAGTAAATATGCAAAGCATTGTGAAAGAAAACCACAGCACCATTGCCATGCACATATTAAGTCTTGTAGTGAACTATGTGCTGGGGTGGGAAAAGTATATCCGGTGCAGATGCATTTTTATGTTGATGTTGGAGGTTTCCACAGTTAGATACAGTGGGTATCTGACGCATTCATTTGTGCCTTCTGATCATGGCCAAAGTGCATGGAGACCATTTCAGGTTTCAATATATGATATGTTTCTTTTAGCAGGAATTCTGGATTCGTCCTGTGAGGACGAATATTTTTTAAGTGGTATTCTTTTAACATACTCTGTAACATTTATTTTGATCTAGAATAATTATGAACTTTTTATTTTGTTTGGTTACCAGGGTGTTAGTCACTAGTATTGGTTGGTCTAGAATCATTAATTCGATGGATTGTGAGTGAATTTGCTCTAGTTATGATTTCCATTTTTATGGGGTGTGAGTCACTCCATTTCATGACCGTAGCTTTGCTGAAAAACTTTTGTTAAATTTGCAAATAAAGTGTAGTTTGTATCTCGGCGTTTTATTCCAATAGGCCTTTGTTTGAGGATAGATTCAGTGAGAGGAGTCGACGAGAAAGAATGTGCTGACCCAGTGGCGGCCATTGCTACCAGAGAATCTTAGGGATGTAAGATGATATGATGCTATTCGTAAAACAGATGCAGTAAGAGATTATGACCCTAATTGACCTGGTGTAGGGTCATAACACATAAACTGAAATTTTCCTACCTTCCAACCAATGTTGAGGAGGTTGGTCCTTTTACCTTCCCCATACAGCTTCATAGACAACATTTCATGCCATTTTGAACATCAACCTTTTCATGTAATATACATGTAAGAAATTATTCAGATACCTTTTATTAGAACTCACATAGCCATATTTCTTTTTATTCGCCTTAAATGAGATTAAACATAATTGTGGATAGTCATCTTATCGTTTGTGTTTGACCTACATAGACAATTTTATACAAGCTCAACTTTCTTGAATTGTTATGTTATCGATATAAATCGGCATGTTTTTTTACCTATTTAAGGTGTGAGGGTTCTTTGCACATATTGCGTTCAGATGCACCATTAATGAAATAGTTTTAATCTTTATCACAGTAAGACTATGATATCGCAAACATTGATTTCAGTCAATCGAGAGGTATGCTTATTGCATATCAACCTAAATTGCACAGTGGTAACTGAGTGGACAGATGGATTGAAACAGACTATGATTTTTTTTTTTTTCTTTTTGTTAATTGAAAGATGTCACCGTCGTACTTCCAAGGTTGTTGTCCTCATGCCCTTCTCAAACACCTCACTTATGATCACCCTCTAAAGTCGACTGACCACCATTTATTTATTATTTTCTTCCAACGTCGACAGAGGAACAATTGGTGTTGAGGAAACGACTAATCAAAGTCCTTTGCGTGTGGGTGGAAATCAGAGCTTACCTGGCACAGTGGACACGACGCCCTGGGATTCATATCTGATGGAACGAAATCGTATTTGCTTTTGTCACTGACTTTTTCTCTTCGCTTTCTAAATCCCATTTGTTCAGCCACTTCGGTCTCAGAATCAACATTAAATAAACAATTAAAACTTCTTCAATATCATTTAGAAAATTAACGAATATTTTTCCATTTTAGGAAAATTTCACATAAAAATTCTTTATACAGAAAAATCAACAATGAAATAAACATGGCTAGTGATCGTATTGATGCAATTCCAGTCTGTTTTGGCCTGCATTGGATTTTCTCCATTAATATCTTTGTGGTGGTTAGCTCTTAGAGCTATCGTTAATAACGTCATTTCTCTGAATTCCTCTTAAATCCTTATATACACACTATAGATGTGTGTGATTTAGGAGTAATAGTAAAAATAAATATATGATAATTTGTCTTGTACTAAAAAAAATAAAGAAAAGTATATTAACGGTTGCGCTGTAATTATTATTAGTAAGAAAGCTATCAGTTATTTTAATACGACTGGAACTATGTTGTTTATTGTACAGTATATTTTAACAGTGATGATTTACTCATGGAATACATACAAAAGGCTCCGAGTAAAAAGTCTGAGTGAGAAAAGGGAAGAATTCCCTGCAAAATAAAAAAAGGAAATGCACCAATATCAACCAGGTTCGTCCTGGGATCGAACACGGGTCTGCTAGTTTGGGAGGTGGGCAGTTTACTATATCGACTGTGTAGCAGCAAGAAACTTAGAGAGGACTCTCATTCCGTGGGTGTGGGCTGTCATCAGATGCTCCTCACACGTGGTGCACTGTAGGCATTACTTAAGGTTCTTTGCAGCGCCCTTTCAGCTCCTAGCTGCAACCTCTTTTATTTCTTTTACTGTACCTCCGTTCATATTCTCTTTCTTATAGCTGACTTTCCACCCTTTCTAACAATTGTTTCGAAGTTTTCCTCCTGTTGCACCTTTCAAATTTTACTGTCAATTTCCCTTTCAGCACTGAATGACTTCATAGAACCAGCGCTTGGCCTTTGGCCTAAATTCTATGTTGTACTCTGTAAAGGACTCTCGGAGCAAATGATAATCCAAAATAAATCTTTCCCTATTATATCTGGAAACTTCCAATTCCATTTGTGATACCTTATCTTTCTTTGTCTAATCCACACAGATAAATCCCACTTACCAATTAGCCTTTTCTCCATCGTGGAGGACATCGTTTTAGCTCTCTCTCTCTCTCTCTCTCTCTCTCTCTCTCTCTCTCTCTCTCTCTCTCTCTCCTCTCTCTCGTTCGTTGAAAATTAAAAAGTTTTGTCAGTCCTCTGAGAATTTATTGCAACGAATAAAAAAAAATGCACAGTACTACGTCATCAATGTCTCCTTGGTTATATCCGTATACCACAGGGAGACAAGAAACGATGCTGTGCAGATTGAGTCTTGGACATACAAGACTCACTCATTGGGTTCTTGATGTCCCGTGAAAATCCTCCGTTTTGCGATGACTGCAGTGTGCCCTTGACTGTGAGACAGTTGCTGGTCGAATGTCCCAGTCTTGGGAATTTGAGACATATGTTCGTGTCCTGGGGACGCGACAGAGAAGGACATTTTATCCTGGCTACAATTCTCGGTGAGGATTGTAATATAGAGCAGTTATGTGCCTTTGTGAGGTAGGCGGGCCTCCTCAACAAATTTTAAACTATACGCACTCAGTATGTATATATGAATTTACAGTAACCCTTTTTAAATTTATTTATCCTTTTAGTTTCCGATTTAATTTTAATACTGCGTCAATAACACAGTTGTCGTGACGCCAGTTTTAGTAGTCATAAATCAGACATCCGTTGTTTTTTATTAGTCTTACATCTATTACAGTGTTCTCTCTCTCTCTCTCTCTCTCTCTCTCTCTCTCTCTCTCTCTCTCTCTCTCTCTCTCTCTCTGTGTCTTTCTATCTTGTTTTGCTTAGTTTGTTAATGTTAATGGTGGAATGTTGGAAGAGAATTTTAATGTTGAAATTATGTATGAATTTATTTCCTATATTTCTTTTCTAAACAGGCGTCGTAGAATTTTCCCCCATCTTTCGTTTTCCTTGACTTTTAGTTGCAGACCTTTTGTCTCGGCCCCAATTCTTTTTCCTTGCTTCATCTTTTTGGGTTTTTCTTTTAATTTCGTTCTTATTTTTTCATAGAGATTTTTATGCCTTAGGGATTGGGTTAATTGGCCTGTCGTTGTTCATGTAAAGTCAATAGTAAATTCTGTGGTTTT
Source organism: Macrobrachium rosenbergii (assembly GCF_040412425.1). Taxonomy (NCBI): domain Eukaryota; kingdom Metazoa; phylum Arthropoda; class Malacostraca; order Decapoda; family Palaemonidae; genus Macrobrachium; species Macrobrachium rosenbergii. The sequence continues at coordinate 63,399,249 of NC_089788.1, read as the reverse complement.
GCACACGACTGCGAGTGATAAACTCTACGGAATTTGTTCTCCACGTTTCACTTCTCTCGCCCACGATCTCTTGTGAAAACACAAGCTGAAAGGATTCTCCGATGGCAGATGAGCGAATTCTGGATTACATTTCGCCCAATCCGGTTTACATTTGCATGACCTTTTCGTTATTCATTTCCGAGTTCCCTTTCCCCACTCTGTTTTACGCATTCCGTTTCTCGCCCAGACTGGATGTATAAAATCTGGGTCTGTTGTTTATTGGAAATGAAAACAGCTTCATTTGTTTTGAAATTAATTTTGGGCAGAGCTTATACTTTTGTTCTTGTGATCTCATAAAATTATTTTTTTCTTTTGTAGAGCATCGGGAAATAAACCATTAATGGAAGCTGATAAATTTTTGGGCCGTTGCAAATGTAATTATGAATTGCAGTTTGCAAGGTCATCTCCTTCCAAAGCCAAAATTACAATTTAATGATTTTCGCATTCTAAAAGGGATTTTAAAAAAGCCAAAAATATGGACTCGAGATTTGTACAAAAAAGAACGGGTCACATGTGGTTTTAGGGGTTTATCTCTTTGGCAGGTCTCTCTGTTCTCTGGCAGTTGTAAAAGTTGACTGTCAAGGGCTTGATGATTTCGCGTCTTCTTGGGCAGCTGAGGATTGGAAGATTATTAAAATAAGATTTTTGCCTGGAAGGCGATGTCCTTGTAGACTGTAAAGCAGGGCTGCAGATTGTGTGAAAATGAGTTCAATTCGACCAGTTGGCTATGAACAGCTGTTCAGGGAAAAAGATGGATGTACATAACTTTTTCATATATATATATAAGAAGTATTTCCCTTTTCCTTAATGTTTACCTAATTTCCTTGCCCTTGAAAAGCGATGGAGGACTTCGTCTATGGAAATAGATTACTGCGTTCGCATACTAATGTCTTCGCCATTATCCTCGTGTTGCGGGGCAATGGTCGCATCATTTTCAAGAACGTAATCTATAAAACTGGTAAAGAGAGAGAGAGCTGTTCCCCTCTGGGGATTCGGTCTAATTTTGTATGTTTGTTGAAAACAGTTTTGTCATTCTTGACTTTGGAATTGTAGAAGTGTCAGGTCGAGGTAGAATTAGGACCTTGATTATGATCGCCGAAACGACCAGTGACCTTATGCGCTGGTTCACCTGAAAGACAGAAAGACAAATACAGAGAAAGAAAGACAGATAAAGAGAAACAGAGGGGGAGACAGAAACCACCCCTTAGTTTGGAAAAAAAAATATATGATGTAAATTAAGTAGAAAGAATTATTGTAGAATAAAAATTTCATATATATATATATATATATATATATATATATATATATATATATATATATATATATATATATATATATAAATATTAAGTCATCTACTTTAGTTGTAATATTCTAGATAATATTAATGTTATCGAATTCACACCAGTGTTTTTAGTCTACAGTTCTCTCAACCACAAAATACATTATGATGGGGTAAACGCTGGAATGAAAATTAAATGGGGTAGAGGTTATTATTGAACTTCATTTATGAGCTCTCTCTCTCTCTCTCTCTCTCTCTCTCTCTCTCTCTCTCTCTCTCTCTCTCTCTCTCTCTCTCTCTCTCTCTGTTACGATGTGTTTTGTTCTTTCTGTAATTCAGTTTCCACTGTTTATAATTGGTGTGATTTTCCTTTCTTTCATTATTGTCAGTATGTTATGACGTTCGTGGTGATGAACACATACCTTGCTGATAAATATTATTTAAAAACTTTTTAACAATTCTGTTTAAGAGATCAGAAGGATAAGAGTTATTTTTAAAAAATACTTTAAAAAATGATATTACATTGTGAAAATTATTCCAGTCCAAACACAGGGAATAGGCGCTGAATAAAAGTGTCTTTACTGAATTCAACTTAAATGTCAAAGAGCAGTTACTAAAAAAGTTAAGACCGAAATCAGGGTACGTCTTTTTTCTAAAAATACCTGTGAGAAATCTCCCACTACAGCGTGAACTATTTGTGTTTAGGAAAGGTAAATGACTGTTTGATTCTATTTTCATGGTAAACCTAATAGTCTGATGAAAGGTGTTGACAAACTCGGAAAACATATTGGCATGGGATTTTTTTTAAACAATTAAAATATGTTATCGACATACTATCTATAAAAAAAAAATAGGCCGAATAATTCCGGGCATTGTCTAAGAAACAGTTCTTCAAGGTGGCACATAAATATATTAGCAAATGTAGGACCCAGTGGTGACCCCATTTCCAAGCCATCAACCTATTTATAGAACTTTTTGTTGAGAAAAAAGTGGGCATCAATCATTGCAAGTTCAAGGAGCCTTTTAAAACTAAAGGTCAGAGCCATTGAATATAGCATTTTCAGTAGGGACAAGCCTCTTAAGTATAATTTCTGTTGTTTCGTTAAGGGGTACGTTTGTAAACAGCGACTCAACATCGAAACCTACCATGAATGCATTTCTGTCTTGTTCAAGAATTTCAGGAATGAATTTGGCGGAATTCTGAAGTGTAAACTTGTTGTTAGTAAGATTGCTAAAGAGAGGAACTAGGAATTTATGGGGTAATTTGGAGAATTATAAGCTGCCAAAATTGGTTTGAGTGGTATATTAGGCTTATCGACCTTTGGAAGGCCATAGAGGACACTGAAAGCTGAACCAGAACTACAGAGTGATTGATTTGACTGTTCAGTTAACGTAACTTTCTCTTGTAAATGCTTCAATGTACGGTTTATCTTATCTTCTGCTGTAAAGATTAGGTTATACTGAGGTTCACCTGTTTCAACAAACTTACTAAGTCTGATAAAATATATTCCATTTTTTTTATATAGTCACAACGGTTAAGAACAACAACGCCCTACAGAAAGCTTCCTAAATATGATAAAATCTCCCCGTTTAAAGAATGGAAACCAGTTGGTGACTGTCAAGGACGAAAATACTTAGCCTGCTGGCTGCCTCTGAATTAGAATGTGCTGAAAGATTACGGATTCAATGAAAAGGTTTCAAAGGGTGGGAAAAGCTAATAGAAAGCAGGATTTATAAAAAATTTTAATTATAAAGGAAAGACCTATAAAGTTCAAATTTAATTAAATTTTGCACAATGTTACTCATTTTCCAATGTACAAGAAATTCATGATCAAGCTGGGCCCTAGTCAAATCAGTCGAGTATGTACAAAATGGGAGCCAAGTGTCTCACAACTAAGGTACTAATGTGTGTGTGTGTATGAGAGAGAGAGAGAGAGAGACAGACAGACAGACAGAGTCGCAATTAATAATCTTCAGTCAAGCTCACAGTTTTTTTTTTTTTTTTTTTTTTTTTTTTTTTTTAATTTCGTTGTCACTTGAAAGATTCCGATAACAATCGACATCCCGTAATCTTTCTTTCTAATCTACACGGCTAATTCCCACTAACCAAATATCTGATTCTATCTTGTTCTACAAAATGCTTCCAGAAGGAAGGATAAAAAGCGGTCATCATATATTCTCTCTCTCTCTCTCTCTCTCTCTCTCTCTCTCTCTCTCTCTCTCTCTCTCTCTCTCTCTCTCTCTCTCATATATGTACACATAGAAACTTTTGAACAGATATATAGTATTATTTCGTGAAAGCTTTCACCTGTTTGTCGAGATAAAACTCAACCACAGTTACTGTTGTCGACGTGGAGCAATCTAGATATAAACCAAAGGTTGTAAAACCTTCTCCTTTTACAGTAGTTCCTTTGGCAGTAATAATGATCATGTCATGATGATAACGAATCTCTTTTCATTTCCTCAAACATTATAAAGGCTGGGGATGTCCTTTGATCATCGGGTTCAAAGAAATAAAAGGAAATGGAAAAAGGTGAAGGTTGTTATGCTCTCCGTGTACCGGAAGTGATCTCGTCATTGCGTCCGTCAGTTTCAATAACAGATGTTCCTCTGAGAGTATTTGCTGGGAAGTTGCGTTATTTCCGATGTAGTTAGGAGTTATCGGTAATTATTGTGTGTGTGACGTTCGGGCAGATGGCTTGGAAATTGCTTGTTGAATATAATTTAATTTTTGGATTTGATTATTTATAAAAAGCGCATATGTTGATGTGAGTTAATAAGCTGCGCATAGAGCTTACATTACATGAGAGTCCATCACTGAGATGCAAACTGCAAACGTTTTCCAGGAATTATCAATAAATTTCGCTGGAAATCACCCGTAATTTTCTTTCGAATGACAGATGAATCACGTATCATTGTAGTAGTATGCTTACGATGCATGGAGGTACAACACGAAATTCTGGATTGGAATTACATATGTATTGCAGTCTGTAATACAAATGTAATTCTAATTACATTTGTATTACAGTCTATAACTTATGATTTGGCAAGAAAAGACCTCAAGATTCTTGCAAATTATAATAGATATACAGTGAAATAGAACAGGCATTAAGTATAAAGTGAAATAAAACAGACATTAGAATAAGGGTGTTCTTTTAACAAATGAAACGATAAACCGGACCAAAGTCGATATAATTAAGTCAGTCAAAAAGTGACCCAGATGTACAGAGAGGATCATTTGCAGTTAATTAGTGAATGATATCGTAAACAAAGAAGCTCATGGGAAACCACCTTTTGTAATATGTGTTTCTGGTTATAGAAAAGGACAAGTTGAAATCGGAAAAGGAAACCTTTATCACTATCGTCGTCACTATATTCACCATCATCATCATCTTTATCATCTCTCTTTGTGGGTTGCAATGGTTCCTCTGTAAAATTCCGCCACTCAGGTCCTTCTTGTGCTTTTACTTTCCACAGATATCCCTTCCTTTCCAGGCAGTATTTATTATCATATCATAAAAATCCCACATGCTCTTTCATTAGTTTATGTATGCTGCAGAAAGTTAGGCCAGATCAATGTACTAAGTTGTTTACCATGGGGAGTTTGTGGAACCATATACCGTAGAGTGGTATATATATATAAGGGTATCTTGTACATGAGTGAGTTTATAGAGGTCTCCTCTGTCGACAGAAAGAGAGAGAGAGAGAGAGAGAGAGAGAGTGTGTGTGTGTAAATACAATGAATGCAGATCAAAATTTCAGTAAAAAAAAGAAAACCATCATAAAGTGAGATATGTCACGTTTTGGATGTTCCTTACTGTTACGGGAGATGTGAGAGACAACCTACTGGTTTAAACAAACATGCAAATTGCAAATATATATATATATATATATATATATATATATATATATATGTGTGTGTGTGTGTGTGTGTGTGTGTGTGTGTGTGTGTGTGTGTGTATATATATATATATATATATATATATATATATATATATATATAATCACAAATATACATATATGTTATAGATAGATGTATAGATGAGCAGACATAGATCTAGAGCCATAGGTATGTATGTATGTATGTACGTACTGTATATATCTACGTACATACATACATATATATTTCTCTAGATCTATATCTGTTTATCTATACATTTGTCTCTAATATACATACATACATACATACATACATACAGTATATGTGTATCTATAATATACACATATATATGAAATTCATTTCCATGTTTGTTTAAACCAGTAGGTTGTCTGTTAGCTCTCATAACAGTAAGGAACAACCAAAAAGTGACACATCTCATTTTATGATAGTTTCTTTTTTTACTGAAATTTTGATGTGCATCCAGTGGATTTACTCTCTCTCTCTCTCTCTCTCTCTCTCTCTCTCTCTCTCTCTCTCTCTCTCTCTCTCTCTCTCTCTCTCTCTGGAAGAGGGCTCTATAAACTCACCCATGCACAAGATACCCTTAAATATACAGATTTGTAATCAGTCTCTTGGCGTTATTAATTCCTCATTCCCCGTCTCCCCCCATCCCCAACCGATTCTTCAAAGAGATGCGCAATGCGGGATTTTCCCTTGCGGGTAGGGATTAATTTTGGCGGATTACAGGTCATGAAATCTCTTTTTTTATGAAGGGCCACTAACGGTATTCGGTACTGAGAATCATTACTTGATGGTTGAGATGCTGCTGTAGTTGGCCGAGTTGGTTGAGCTTCCGACCGTCATTCGATGGGCCGGAGTTCGATTCCCGCCGCCGGCTGATGAAGAGTTAGAGGAATTTATTTCTGGTGATAGAAATTCATTTCTCGCTATAATGTGGTTCGGATTCCACAATAAGCTGTAGGTCCCGTTGCTAAGTAACCAATTGGTTCTTAGCCACGTAAAATAAGTCTAATCCTTCGGGCCAGCCCTAGGAGAGCTGTTAATCAGCTCAGTGGTCTGGTAAAACTAAGCTATACTTACTTTTAGGTGACGAATAAGCAAATCGAATTTTGGGTTCCATCCTTTTTCCTTTTTACTATTTCTGAGACCCCTGCTACTTCTACTACAATTGTAGCAGTAGTAGTAGTAGTAGTAATATTTCCTGGAACATTGAAAAGAAAAGTAATAATGTTAGTAACAATTTTAAAAATAGACTAATGTTGCAGGGGAAGATAAATGCTATCTTCAGAATAAGACGTCCGTGTAGTCAGACGACGTAATTCATTGAAATAATATATATATATATATATATATATATATATATATATATATATATATATATATATATATATATATATATATATATATATATATATATATATATATATATACAGATATATACAGAGAGAGAGCGAGCATAGTAATAGCTGGTACACCAACCCTTTGTTTTGCGCAAACCCCTATTTTTACCAGAACCCGCTTCATTTTTCCTTTTCGAAGAAATAAATGTAAAATTGCCGTTGAACTGAAAATCCCAGATTTATTAAGGCCTGTCAGACATTTATTCAAAGTAAACCTGTTTTGTTGGGATAATCGGGTTAATATTATGAATGGCTGTTTTCATGGCAGTCGGATCAGCTAAGGGAACCTTGTCGACTGCTCTCCCTCCCATGTTCAAGGCAGGACTCTGACCTCAGGTCAGATTAGGTTATATTGATGTAAGACAGTGTTTCCATGATTAGGAAAAATAATAAGTGTAAACATAATGCAGATAAACAACATGGTACCCTTGCATAGCCCAGGCCCGATGAAGCTTAAAAAGATGGGGGGGGGCAATGAATGAGGCTTAGCACCAAATATCAAATAAATATCAAAGCCAAAAGTCGACCATTCTGTTACACAGTTGAAACTATATATCGATTTTGGCGAACATTTAGAGAAACAAAAGCGGATTCAATTAACAGAATTAGAGAATCCTTTGACGTATTCAGACTGATGTCTAATAGACTGCGTTGTCTGACAGGCGTAACTGTCTGAATGATAGACGGGTAAATTAAACGCTGAATTTGGAGTGGCAGATTTATTGAGGGAATTATTAACAAGTAATGGTGTGGCGTCATGGCCGTACTTTTCCTTCAGAGGGAGGGCATGCAGTAACGGCATCGGAAAACCTTTCAAGGTAAAAACTGTAATATGCGTATTGGAAGTCAAGGAAAGTAAAAGACTGAGCGACGAGAAGAACACTGCAGCGTAGATGAGGAATGAAGCTAATTCTAGTAAATAAACATCAGCGAAAGAAATAGTATCTCAGGTATTACATGTGATTTATATATATGTATATATACAGAGAGAAAGATGTTGCTTGATTCATTTGTAGCTACATTTATTATATAAATTACCTAAACCCAGTAAATACTCAATTAGATTTTTGTTGACATTTAATGCCCGCACTTTCTACCATAAAATTTCCTCTGTATCTTCTGCCTGTAGGGAGACTGTACAGTGAACAGAGAAATGACCAGAGGACAGCAATATTAACAATAGGGAATATCATGATACATTTTAGAAATAATTTCTTCCTTTCTCACGGCGCTGAGCGACCTCCTCGATTGCAGCGTGGCGCCTGGGCTTTGGCCCTAAATATCATACATGATATATTTCTTCAGAGCTCGAAGTCTTTTTATTGTAAGGCTAAATGTTGTCTTCCACCCCTTACAGTAGGGAAGCAATGAAGTTGTTTTTCATACTTCACGGTTGTGGTGAAGAATAACATTGTCGTTTGACATCAAATTGTCTCTTTGTTAAGTGAAAATGACGGAACTGCGAAATTCAGTGTTCTTGTGAAGATGTAAAATCCCTCATTTATTGTAAAAAAAAATCCCTTAAGACTTTTATTGTGACCATATTATTGTGGACCGATGCTTTATGGCATTTGGAAAGTGTTTCCCAAGAACAGAGCGTCAATCACTGGAGTGGCGATCTCCATGCCCGAGGCCACCTCGGGCGGACATGTTGAAACACTGTGGCAGCCCATTGCTCCCCCCCCCCCCCTTTGTAATTATTATAACAATGTCTTATTTCATTACAGGGTCGTTAATGATTACAGTGCAATATATTTCTAAATGTTATTGTTCTGAGATCTGTTGTAGTGGAAGTAAAGAATATTGCATTCTAATTTATGTGTATCTCAAATATTAAAAAGCATCTCATAAACAAGCCAACGACAGGAAAGGCTAGCAGCCTTTTTTTTTTTTATTCTAAGGCTTTGGAACGAAAATTACAAAGAACTGTAAAAAATTAGAATGTACTTTTGACTAATTTGGAATAAGATTACTCCTAATGACAGGACAAAAAAATACAAACAGCTGTCAAATGAATAGGCAAAAGCCAATCGCTGCATGACCAAGATTGTTTTCATTGTTTTTACCATCCTTGAAGCCTTTTTTTTTTCCTTTGGCATAATGATTCAATAACTTTATCATACAGAAATCATTTTCATTTGTTTCGAAATTGGGTTGTTTTTAGAATACGGTTTAAATTATATAAAAATTTTACCAACTGAATAGAGTCAGACCTTAGGTCTAGTCTAAGCTACCATACTACATATTCTTGTTATTACCAATTTATGAGACGCATGGTTCGATGAAAACATACATGAGGTAAAGATTTGTTACACGTATAAAAAAGTATAACTAATTTTCACTTCGAATAGTAGAACAGAAAATGTTTTCTACTGTTGGGTTAAGTCGTCCTGAAATACTCTCACAGCAACTCGTTAATAGACCAGACATGTTGACACAACCTGTAGTACCTACATACCTACTAACTACTAAGTCTTTTTAATAATGGAGAAAATCGCCTTTACTTTATATCTGGCGTCTATAAGATTATTGATGTTGTGATTTTAAAACTGAAGTCACCATTGCACTTATGCGCCTCAGTAATATTCTTAAAATAAAAGACAATGACAGAGAAACCGTATCTACGGCTAATAAGACATTAAACTGACAAGCATAAGGTTTTGGGTAAATAAGTATCATTATACTTTGCCTACTTGTGTAATATTATTCTGTTTTCTCCTGAAGGATAAGAAGCTACACAACTTACTATCATGAAGATAGAGGAAAAAAAAGCATAGAACGCTCCTAAGAGCCTAGAAGGCTCTGCCCTGCCACCCTGGTGGAAGAACACCAGACTGTCTAGTACTATAGTCGGTTTCATTTCATCTGTCCAACCTTGGGTGAAGATGTGGCACATGTGCATTTGTAGCTCGTGATTGGCTGACAATCAACGTTTCCGATATCGTTGGCTTATTGTGATAAATATTTAACTATCTGGTCAAAAACATACTTGAATATTAATATGTACAAAGAACCCTCACACCTTATTCAAATCATAATTGACTGATTGATTAAAATTTATCCAGCAGCATAAGCAAATCATAAACACGCTTTTTTGCTTCGGTATTTTACCAATGCAGGCACACTAAAGACAAACTTGTATCAGGCAGGCAGTCAACTCAGATCAAACACGAAGGAAAGACGGGCTTTCAATAATTGTTCTATCTCACAGGTAGAGACCAGGCAACACGTAGACCTACACTCACGAACTGTTCATATCACAAGATTTCCTTATTATTCAGACTTTATTCCATGTTCAGTTTCACTGCATGAAGATGTAAATAACTTCGTTATGATATCCAAGTGATATCTTTTTCCGTAAACTGAAAAAATAATCGTTATTGATGTTGACCTCCATAACATGAAGCACTGATTTTACTGGCCTTCTTCTAAGTACACTTTCATTTCATATCAGTCAAAACTATTTTGTTGTTGTAACCTTTATTTATTCATTCTATCTTAATTGTCGTTCCAATGCCTTTCATTAAAAGAAGTCTAGTGTAGCCTTTCATGATATACATTTGTCACCAACACGCAAAGGATGGCGGGAACTCAATGAGATATCAAATATTTTCTGAATAAATTGCGGTAATATACTCCTGAAATTGCCCAGTCACTGAGCTCTTATAATGATTAGAATGCTCAAGAAAAAAATTAAATAAATATGCAAAGTATTCTGAAAGAATACCGCAATACCATTGCACCCTCCAACGAATGTTGAAGTGATTGGTCCTTTCATCTTCCCCTGACAGCTTCATATGCAACAATATTTCATGCTATTCCGAATATCAGTCTACTCGTGTAATTTACGTGCAAGAAATGATTGAAATACCTGTTATTCACAGTCGCACAACCAGCTTTCTTTTTATTCACCTACAGTGAGATTAAACGATTATTGAAGGCTCATCGTTCGTTTATGTTTGACCTACGTAGATTATTTTATGCAAGCTCATCTTTCTTGTGCTTTTATCGTTATATTATCGATACAAATCGGCATGTTTATGACCTATATAAGGTGATTTCAGCCATCCGAGAGGTATGTGTAACCTATGTCTACCTCATTTCTACGCTGGTGACTGAGTGGACAGATGGAATGAAATGGCCTATAAATTGAAGGATGCCACCACTATACTTTTAAGGTCTTTTCCATGACATTTATTATTCTCTTCCAAAGTCGACTGAGGCACAGTTGGTGATTGAGGAAACGACTGATCAAAGTCCTTTGCCTGTGGCTAGAAATGAGAGCTTACCTGGCACAGGGGACACGACGCCCTGGGATTCATATCTAATGGAACGAACGAAACCGCCTTTGCTTTTATCACACTTTTTCTCTTCACTTTTTAAATTCCATTTTGTTCAGCCACTTCGGTCTCAGTATCAACATTAAATAAACAATTAAAACTTCTCCAATACTATTTAGAAACTTAACGAATATCTGTCAATTTTAGGAAAATTTCACGTAAAAATTCTTTATACGGAAAATCAATCAATGAAATCAACATGGCTAGTGATGGTAGAGTTCTTGCAATTTCAGGTGGATTTTATTTATCGTGGAGCTTGTCCCTTAATATCTTTGTGGTGGTTAGCTCTTAGAGCTATCACTAATAACGTCATTTCTCTCAATTCCTTCTAAATCCTTATATACATACTATAGAAGTGTGTGTTTTAGGAGTATTAGTAAAAATAGATATATGATAATTTGTCTTGTACTAAAAACAATAATAAAGAAAACAAGTATAATAACAGTTGCACTGTAATTATTATTAGTAATAATAAAACTATCATTTATTTTAACACGACTAGAACTATACTGTTTATTATACAGTATATTTTAACAATGATGATTTAATCATGAAATACGAGCATATAAAGGCTCAGAGTAAAAAGTCTGAGTGAGTAAAGGGAAGAATTCCCTGCAAACTAAAAAAGGAAACGCGCTAATATCAACCAGGTTCGTCCTGGGATCGAACACGGGTCTGCTAGTTTGTGAGGTGGGCGCTTTATTACATAGACTATGTAGCAACAAGAAACTTAGAGAGATAAAGGTCTCTCACCCCGGGTGGGGGTGTGGGTTAGTGCCATCAGTGCTCCTCACGTGATGCACTGTAGGCATTACCTAATTCTTTGTAGGGCTCTTTCGGCCCCTAGCTGCAACCTCTTTCATTTCTTTTACTGTACCTCCGTTCATATTCTCTTTCTTTTATCTGACTTTCCACACTTTCTAACAATTGTCTCATAGTGCAACTGCGAGGTTTTCCTCCTGTTACACCTTTCAAACCTTCTTACTGTCAATTTCCCTTTCAGCACTGAATGACCTCATAAATCCCAGCGCTTAGCCTTTGGCCTAAATTCTAAGTTCTGTTCTATAACTGACTCTCAGAGCAAATGATAATCCAAACGAAATCTTTCCCTATTATATCTGGAAAACTTCCAATTCCATTTGTGATACCTTATCTTTCTTTGTCTAATCCACACAGATAAATCCTACTAACCAATTAGCCTTTTCTTCATCGTGGACATCGTAATAGCTCCCCCCGCCCCCTCTCTCTCTCTCTTTCTCTCTCGTTGAAAATTAAAAAGTTTTGCAGTCCCTCTGGGAATTTATTGCAACGAATAAAACAAATGCACAGTATTACGTCATCAGTGTTTCCTTGGTTATATCCGTATATCCCAGGGAGACAAGAAACGATGTTGTGCAGATTGAGGATTGGACATACAAGACTCACTCATGGGTTCCTGATGTCCCGTGAAAATCCTCCATTTTGCGTTGACTGCAGTATGCCCTTGACTGTGAGACAGTTGCTGTCGAATGTCCCAGTCTTGGGAATTTCAGACATAAGTTCGTGTCTGGGGACGCGACAGAGAAGGACATTTTATCGTAGCTGCATATTCTTGTTATAACCAATGTATGAGACATATGGTTCGATGAAATCATACATTAAGCCATGATTTCTTTTACATATAAAAGTACAACTATTTTTCACTTCGAATAGAGAAATAGTTGTTTTAACGGTTTGGTTAAGTCGTCCTGAAATACTTCCACCGTAACACATTTAAAAGAACAGACTTGTTGACACAACCAGCACCCTACTGATCCACTGACTACTAAGCCTTTTTGATAATGGACAAGATCGTTTTTACTTTATATTATGTGGCATATATAAGATTTATGAAGTTGCGATTTCAAAACTGAAGTCGCCATTGCACATATGTGCCACAATAATTTGCTGAAAACATAAGTAGACATTGACAGAGAAACCGTATCTACCGCTAACAAGACATTAAACCGACAAGCACAAAATTATGGGTAAACAAATTTCAGTGTGTTTTGTCTACTTGGGAAATGTATTCTGTTTTCTCCCGAAGAAGAAGAAGCTACACAAGGTATCATCATGAAGATAATAACTAGAAAAAATCGCGGGACACACTCAGCACTCATTTAATATTCGCGGTTCCCGGGTTTTTCAAGATGGCCCCAAGGCTCTGCAATGCCGCCTTGGTGGAAGAACACGGAACTGTGTAGTACTAGTATACGTTAACACCTCCAGATATCATTGACCCTCTATGGTCCCAGGACTATGTCAAGAAGATATTAAAAATATTTAATTTTCAGTGAATGCTACACCAGCGAAAATTAACTTTTGAAGTGTGGCCCGGCAGAGTGTCTATTTTATCGGAGTAAAGCTAAGAATTAAGAACTTAGTGACTAGTATATTTTCATTTAATAAGAGGTTGAGAGAGTAGCAACCTCAAATTGCTTACAAACCCAAGCAAGGTCTTCAGTATTATGCATAATATGTTTGAAATGATAATGATTGAATCAGTAAGTGACCACTTGATTGATTGATTTATTTATTGTACGTGTTCTAGAGCACAATCGCGGTATATTCACGAGGCTTGTTGCAGCTGCAACCAGGGTAAATGCATGACACCTCGTGACATTCCTTTTGACGAAGAACAACAATCACTGGCAGTGTCTGCAGTACAGTTGATGTTACTATACAACAACATCTTTTATCTCTTTATTGCACTTGAGGAAAATAACAGAAATGAGTTTCAAAATCAGACGGACAGACGCGCCAGCGAAGCAGTCACCAACAGAGGTGTAGCTCATTCCACAAACAATCAGCGTAATAGCTTCTTCCTTCGCGTGCATTTATTTTTTATTTTCTAAATAATCCTGATAAACCGATGCCAATTTCATTCCGAGGAAGGAAGGGATGAGCCTTCCAAACGTTACCTGAAACATTTTCTGGATGACTTTTTTCACCGGATTGACACCATTGTCGTTAATCATTTTCTTCACCTCGGCCCTATGCTTCGGATTACATTTCTTTTGAAGGGAATTGCGATGTGATAAGTCGCGGTCTCTGGCCTGGCAGGGCGGATAAAAACTTATCAGTCTGTTGGATGTTTTTACGCTTTTTGTTTTCCTAGGCTGAGTTTTTATTACTTTAAATTTTATTTGATTTGGTTAGTTAGAATATTTAAAAATGCATGCTTATTACTTTTACAAGGTCTTTCAGTACTGAAATATTGCTTTGACTGTACACGGTGATGTATTTCGAGAAGCCCGCCTCTCTCTCTCTCTCTCTCTCTCTCTCTCTCTCTCTCTCTCTCTCTCTCTCTCTCTCTCTCTCTCTCTCTCTGTCTAGAGTGGTAAGTTATTTTTGCTGTTCTGACTGTTAAGTGAAATAATGGAGTTTTATACATTTTATTTCCGTATTTAAAGCGTTTGCAGAATAGAATATTAAACAGATTGTTGAGAACATATGTGTAGATAAGTAACTTTATGAGTCATAATGAAACATTATCTCAGTTGAGAATTCAATCGGAAATGACGTCACAAAACAACAGAATCAGAAAAACATGTTTGGAAAAAGTGATCGGAATCTGGAAGCTGCCGGTTTCGTTAATAATGGGAATTATCTCGTCAATGTCATCCTGTCATTTCTTCAAAAATAATGAAATTATTCTTCTTGAAATCTCTTCCTCTCATTTATTGCCTTATTTTTTTTATTGCCTTTTGTTCATCTTTTGTTTGAATTTTTTTGGGGGGACGTTTATGTTTACTGTTTTATCTTTTAAGACAATACTATAACGACCTTTTTTTTACACTGTTCTTGTTTAGAGAGAACAACGACAAAGTAGTTTGATTTTTATGGTGTTCATTTCAGTAAAATCTGTTTGCCTTTACCACAATCATAAGTACATTTTTCGCACCTTATGTGGTGCACTGTAGGCACTCCTTGAGTTTCTTTGCAGCGTCCCTTCGGCCCCTAGCTGCAACCCTTTCATTCCTTTTACTGTACCTCCGTACAGAGTTTCTTTCTTTCTTCTTACTTGACACCCCCTCCAGACAATTCGTAGTGCAACCTCGAGGTTTTCCTCAGCCTGTCACACCTTTCAAACCTTTTCACTGTCAATTTCAGCTTCAGCGCTGAATGACCACATAGGTTCCAGCACTTGGCCTTACGCCTAAATTTTATATTCTATTCTTCTATTCTATTCTGTTCTGTGAGTTCATTTTCAGACATTTCATGAAGTTCCATATATATAAATTCATAATCCCCATTCTTAGACTCGCAAAATCCTGAGGTTAATCCTACTTTGCTTTCATCCCTTGAAGTTAGAGGGAGTATCAGATCTCTCTCAACTAGGATTCAAAGTGTAAATCTTTCTTTAGCTAAGGAATCTCCTCAGTGGGATATGTGTGAGGATTCTTTTGATCTCTCTTCGTTGTATTTAGTAAATTCATTTTACCTCATTCAGATAAGCATATATATACTGTATATATATATATATATATATATATATATATATATATATATATATATATATATAGATAGATAGATAGATAGATAGATAGATAGATAGATAGATAGATAGATAGATAGATAGATAGATATATATATATATATATATATATATATATATATATATATATATATCTTATATATATATATATATATATATAATATATATATATATATATATATATATATATATATATATATATATATATATATATATATATATATATATATTTTATATATTGTCACGTTGTGTACCAAGTACCTGGTTATTACATAACTAATCACAGAATTCAAAAAACTTTTACCTCACTTCAGCCAGATACCTGAACTCTGAAAACAATAAAAATTACGACTGAGTACTCTAAAGGTAACAGTGATCCCATAACAAACTTACTAACCACGTGAGAAATCAGACTAAGTTTATGAAAACGAGTGTGAAGTATCAACAGTTAAACAAGAAATATACTAGGGTAAAAGGGCATCACTACATTAAACAACTGGAACTGTTTCCCCGGTCTTAATTCTCTTCAGTAAAACTAAAGGAACAAAGCATGTTTATCAGTTTGCCTTATGCACATAATTAACCCTATTCACAGGTGGTCAATAAATTTATTTTTAAATTCAAAATTCATAATTAGAATTCACAGTATGAAAAAATTTACTATTACTTGAGAACAACAAAAAATTTAATTAATTCTTGAATTAAGTAATTAAACTAAACCACAAAAACTTTAATTCATCAAGAAATTAAATTAATCAAGCAAAATTTAAACTATCAAGAAATACTCAAGATTTGAAAAGAAAATCTTAGTAAATGAAAATTAAATCAAGTATGCAATGTTAAAATATCAAGAAACATTTAAAATGCTAAGTAAATAAATGTTAAATCACCAATTTATAAAATGTGAAAAATCAAGAGATTGTAAACACAAGAGCACACAAAAATACACAAAAGATTTACCATTAATAATTTCAACAAGGCAAAAATTCTCTCAATATACCTTATTATACCATGGTAATAAAAAGTAAAATTCACTTTACCTTACATAAGCTTGT